>NW_007253138.1:4265-46186 GCF_000164805.1 Carlito syrichta
GGACCGGAAGCGGCCACTGCACTCCAGTCTGGGCGACAGAGCGAGACTCCAACTCAAAAAAAAAAAAAAGAAAAAATATTTGATGACAGGTTTCTAAAGATATATTAAATGGAGAAACCAGGCTGCAAATCTGTCTCTCTCTGTTTCTCTCTCTCTCTCTCTCTCTGTGTGTGTGTGTGTGTGTGTGTGTGTGTGTGTGTGTGTACATGTACGTGTGCATTGTGTATATGTGCATGAAAGCCCTATTTTCTGACATATTCTGGACTGATAATGGTTGTATAACTAAAAGATAATTCAAAATTAAAATTAGTAAGGAATGATAGATCTATTGTAAACTTAGAATTTTGACATTTTTTAAGCTTAACATTTTATGTGTTTATTTTAAAATATTTTTATGATATGGCGTCTGTCGCATATGGGTTTGTTAATTGGAGCACCATATGATCTGTCATTCACTCCCATAATCTGTCATTCACTCCCATAACTTACTGATTTATGATTTTCAGTTTTGTTTTCAAGTGGAATGAAAATTAAAACCACAAAGGTACCATTACACATTTATAAGAATAGCTAAAATCAAGAAGACTGACAACACTAAATGTTGGGAGCCTAAGGAACAACTAGAATTCTTATACACTGTTGGAGGAGCATAAAATGCTACAATCACTTTAAAGAACTGTTGGCAACATACATCCATATTATGATCCTGCAATTCTACTCTCAGTTGGATATATACTTGTAAGAATAGTTACAACAGTCTGATTCATAATAGCCCAAACTGAAAAAAACCCAAATGTCCATCAACAGAAGTATAGATAAACAAATTGTAGTATATTACACATTGGAATACTAATCAAAAATAAAAGAAAAATCAGAGTTGGATGCAATGGCTCATGCCTGCAATTTCAGCAACTCAGAAAGCTGAGGCAGGAATGGACCACTTGAGGCCAGGAGTTCAAGGATGCAGGGAGCTATCACTGGACTCCAGCCTGGGCAACAAAGCAAGAATCAGTCTCTATAAAACAAACAAACAAAACTATATACAGTATGGATGAATCTCAAAAAATGTTGAAAGAAGCCAGGCAAAAGAGTACATACTTTATCATTTCATTTCTCTATGCAATTCAAATATAAGCAAAACTAATATATGAAGACAAAAATCAGATAGTAGTGGCTAGAAGATAAAGTAACCAACTGGAAACTGTCATAAGGGCTTAGAGAAGGAGATGAAAATATGTTGTATCTTGTTTGGAGGTAGTGGGTGTATATAATTCTCAAACAAATACTTAAATGTATACTTAAAATATGTACATTTTATTCTGTGTTAACTATAACTCAACAAAAAAGTTACACCATAAAGCACTTTACATATCAATAAATATACAGCAAGCAACACCAAAAATACAGTATATAAACACACACATATATAAACAGAGATACTGAAATACATTCACTAACAAGAGAAAACTACCACATAAACCATATGTATTCATTCATTCATTTATATGTATTTATTTTCTGGCTCAATTCTGTGTATGTGCACATGTTCACACACACATATATGTATATGTATATGCAAATGCATATGTATAGGTATATGTATATGGCTTCAACGTATACTGCTTTATTGATACAATAAACTGCATTATTATCGTTATCTGTTAATAAATATACAACATAAAATTGATTTTTAAATAAGTTTGAGTTCACGTGCATAAAGAAAATTAATGACCAAAAAATGTTGGTTTACAAGGTACTATTTGAGAGTAATGCAAAAAACAAAAACTTTAGAATGAAAAAGAACTGAATTTGAATCTAGCTCATTAGCCCATAAACCATGTAGCACTGACTAAATATCTTATCTTCATGGCCATCTATTTTCTCATATCTAACCAGAAAATATTTACGTACTTTGAAAACTCTGTTGCAAATGTGAGATTGAACTTACTTTAGCATTGTGCCTAGCCCATAACAGTTACTTAACAAATAGTAACAATTATAATTAAAAATTATCTATTTAGTATAAACAATTTTTATGGACCAATCTTATGTGATGTGGTTAGCACAAGCAAATGTTTAATTTACATATTTTTTTGTTTAATTTAATGAATTTTTATTATGAGGATTTTAAAGTATCAATTTTATGATCCAAGATTTATTCATTTTTAAAGTAAAAACAATTACCTTTCAGAGCTATATTAATGATTAAATTACATATTCTATATAGAAATGTTCAACTAAAAAGTGCTATACAAATATTAGAAAGTATGACCTTCTTTCTCTTATTTAGTGTGAATGACTTGAAATTACTTAACAGGTAGGGAGAATTTGTTTTGCATATATATCATAATTTGTTTATATACATAATTCTATCTAAAATTGTTAGTACATAATAAAACCTCAAACATATAAATCCCTAAAGAAATTTGTTTTTAAGTCATGCAAGACTAGTAAATTATAATAAATTAAGAGAGTCAGTAAAAATTTTAGAAAGCTAAATATGATAACTCAACAGTCCATTATGCCGTCATAAACGTATTCTTAGAATATATTCCACAACACCTCATAGTCACTTTAAAGACCCCTCAAGTCTTAACAACTATCCACTTACCTAGCCTTTAATTTCCTAAAATTCTTCTTACCTAAACTCTCATTATTTTGAATGAGATGTCATATACTCCAGAGTATTATCTGTGTAGACTCTGTTTAGCTCTATAATTTCCAAGGTTTTCACTTCAAAATGAGATAGCAAAAAACAGGTTAGCATTTATAACATGAACCAAGATTCTGTGAAGAGTTTTAAGCTCCATGAGGGCAAGAACATCTTGCTTATTATGTCTCAAGTGCCTACAATGGTTTCAAGAATTATTTTTCTATGTTAGAGAATATATAAGTGAATAAATTGTTTTTAAGAAAGACCAGATTGTTGCTATACTCAAGAGGGTAGGGAGTCCAACCACTATTGCTAAGCATCAACTACACATCTAGTCGTGTACTAGTTCTAATAAGTATTGTTTAGTATCCCTTCCAATAGCCTTATAAAGCAAAGCAGCAAGAGGAGAAAAAGGGGCGGGGGGGCTATTATAACAGGAGTGTATGACAGGAGGATCCCATGTATACAATGGCACACCAAGCAGTATAGGGATAAGGAAGCTTTAATTCCTCCCATTCCTCAAAACTTTATGCACTCATGAGCTCTTTTTAATTAAAAACATTTATGGGATGCTTTCTTGAAGGGCTTGATGTTTACCAGAATATTAAAGCAAATGTTTAATTATCTTCTCTATCCATAACTGTTCAGAAACAATAATTTTTTACAGTTTATGACTGACTAAGCTTCTTTATAATGGCCTTAAAGGGGCAGTGAAAAGAAAGGTAGTTAGGCAAACTCTAAGAGATTATTGGTCCTTTAAGTTCTTTTCTAACCAAGTACAGTGGTTCACACCTGTAATCCCAGTGCTTTGGGAGGCTGAGGTGGGAGGACTGCCTGAACCCAGGAGGTTGAGTACAGCAAACGCTATACGAAAAGAAAATAAATTAGTTGGGTGTTGATGGCTTATGCCTCCAGTCCTAACTACTCAGGAGGCTGAGGTGGAAGGATGGCTTGAGCCCAGCAGGTTGAGGCTGCAGTGAGGTGTGATCGTACCACTGTACTCCAGCCTAGGTGATGAGTGAGTCTCTGACTCAAAAATTAAAAATTATTTTCCACCTTAAGGGAAATTTCTCCTTAAAAGTTATCTTTGATGTTTTCCTCGCCCTAGTCCCATCTTCAACTGGCCAACAAGTTATCTACTCCTTTCCAAAGTCTCTGATATCCCTTCCTTCTTTTCATTCTATCAACAAAACATCACAGATTTCAATTACTCTTCTACTACATACCTAAATTATGGCAAAAGCTGTACAATAGATCCCCTGCACTGATACTGTCTCCCCTTTCTCTAATTCAATCTCTAAGTCATTGTAAGATTAATTGTAAAAATATAACTTTTATCATCTTACCTGCCTTTCAAAGAACATTTTTTTTTTTTTTTTGAGTTGAAGTCTCACTCCATCGCCCAGACCGGAGTGCAGTGGCACACTCCCGGCCACCGCAGCCTCGACCTGCTGGGCTCCGGCGACCCTTCCACCTCAGGCTTCCAAGTAGCTGGAACTACAGCCGTGCGCTACCGCGTCTAGCTAATTTTTTATTTACTGTAGAGATGAGGTCTCACCAAGTTGCCCGGCCGGGTCTCGAACCTGCGGGCTCAGACAATCCACTCACCTAGGCCTCCCAAAGCGCTAGGATTACAGGCTGAGCCACCAAGGCCAGCCCCAAAAAATTTCAAAGAGAAATTGAGACTGAGAGAGTTGAATACAATCTGTGATTTGTGAATACACATAAATAAATCTACATAATCTACAAGCTAGAAAAGTTGAGTACATACAAGATTTTAATATTATAATAAAATTAAGCAACATAAATCTGATATAATTATATCTTTACTACAATCTATGATTATTATAGCAGACATAAATGACTAAAATCATGTGAAAATTATTATAGTTAAGTATTTCCTTTGCAAAAGTCAGAGCCAAAACTGTCTCCTCCACCAGCAAATATACTGAGATTAAATCTTCTTACTCTTCCCCACAGATCCAAAAGATTAGGAAGCACTGCCTTAGACTAACATTTGCTGAAATTCTAAAAATTACTAATTTCAAAAAGTTACATAATTTTTGAGAAGGAACAATCCCAGTGATACTATCTCCTGTGGGCCTTCTAAATTATGATATAATAACTTTAATGCAGGGGAAGTCAGAACGTGCCAAGAAAACCTATTCCATCTTTGGATAAAGTAACGGAACATTTTTTCTTATACTGATGCCAAAATCTACCCCTTTGCAATTCTCATCTATTTGTTCTGATGTAACCATCTGGAAAGCAGAACAAGTATTCTCTTCTCTTTATATACTGATAATAACTATGCTTCCTCCAAGCAACTATAGAAAGTAATAATCTTTCAATCATTGGTATATCACAAATATAAATACAATGGCAGAAATATGAAAGGAAAGCCTATCAATCACAATGGCAAGAAAATCAGTTTAACTGGGATGTAATGTTCCTAAAATGTTAAGTTTATCATACTAAAAACAACATGCACTTCATTTCTGGGTCCACATGTAAGGAGTTTGAAAGTCACCACACCACTATAACAAGTTAATAACTGAACAGACTAAAAACAACTCTAATTTGTAAGAAAGGTGAAGACACAGGGCAAACCACTGCCCCTCAAGATTAGAGAGACAGACATGTGAATTCAGGGAGTCACACCTTACTGGAGCAAGACACTCATGAGCAGAAGCTGCTGCCAAAATTAGTACTGGGTAGAAAAACCTGAAGTGCAACTGACAAACTGCTAGAGGCTCAATGCAGGCAACTCTCAGCATTAAAAACACCAGGGAAGGCCGGCAGGGTGGTTCAAGTCTGTAATCCCAGCAACTTTGGAAGGCCAAGGCGAGAGAATTGCCTGAGCCAGTGGGTTCACGACCAGCCTGGGCAACATGGTGAGACCTCGTCTCTACAATAAAAAAAAAAATAGCAAGAGCACGGTAGCTCATGCCTGTGGTTCTGGCTACTTGGAAGGCTGAGGCGGAAGGATCCTGGAGCCCAGCAGGTAAACGTTGGGGTGGCCGTCAGTGTGCCACTGGCACTCCAGCCTGGGCAACAGAGTGAGACTCCAACTCAAAATGAATGAATGAAGGAAGGAATATACCAGGGGGACCTATTATCTGGGGCTCCACACTTTTGTGAGTTTTACCTCAGAGTATTTAAAATTCTCACAGTAAATACTGAAGAAAAATCCCCTTGTGCTTCTGGCAAATGAAGAGGAAAAGGAACTATTTTGAAACAGGCCAAAGCACTCTGTTCTTCTTAGCAAGGCTTGTCCTTAGGGGAAACTATATATAACCAGAGCCTAAACTATGGTGGTTCTTATCAGAGCCTAACTGACCTGGGAGAAGAGAAATACCCAACTCCAGTCAGCTCTACCCTTCTACATGGGAAAGAGAAATAATCAGTTCCAATCCATTCTAGCCATTCTGTCCCACCTAAGAAGGAAGGGAAAGGAAAAAAGAAAAAAGAAAAGTCTGAGAAATACTTGTGAAGTTTACAGTCCAGAGGTAGAGGCTCACTAAAAGACTGAGACCTACTGTAAAATGTTTCCCTTCCCCCTGCACCCTATGAACACCTTACTAAAGGCCTATTCATAGTAGTTCCTTATACCAGATACATCATATATGGCCATTAAAAAAAAAAAAACTTACAAAGTATACTAAAAGGCAAAAGACACAATTTGAAGAGTCAGAGCAAGCATCAGAACGAGACACGGACATAGATGGCAAAGAACTTGAAATTATCAGACCAATAATTTTTTTAAAAACTTGATAAATATGCTAAGGGCTCTAATGGATAAAACAAACAGTATGCAAAAACAGATGGAAAATGTAAGTAGAGAGATGAAAATTCTAATAAAGAACCAAAAAGAGATTTTTAAAAAATACTGTAGAAATACTGTAAAAACACTGCTAGAGATCAAAAACATTATAACAGAAATGAAAAAAATATATTTGGTTAGCGTATTAGTAAGCTGGACACAGCTGAGGAAAGAACTTCTGAGCTTGAGATACAGCAACAGAAACTGCCAAAACTAAAAAGCAAAGAGAATGAAGACTGGAAAAAATAGAATATACAAGGACTATAAGATAACTAGAAAGGTGAAACATATGCACAATGGCAATACCAGAAGAAGAAGAAAGAAAAAAGAAAAAACAGCGATATTTAAAACAATAATGACTGAAAACTTCCCCAAATTAACGTCAGACATTGAACCATAGACCCATGAAGTGCAAGGAACATATCAAACAGGATAAATGACAACAAAACAAAAACTACACCTAGGCATATCATTTTCAAACTATAGAAAATCAAAGATAAATTTTTAAAAATGAAAGAGAAAAAAAAACACCTATAGAGAAACAAAGATAAGAATCACATCTGACTTCTCCTCAAAAACTATGAAAATAAGAAAATGGAGTAAAATATTTAAAGTGCTGAGGAAAAAACCCACCAACCTAGAATTCTGTACTCTATGAAATTACCCTTCAACAGTGAAAAAGAAAGATTTCTCAGATAAAAACTGAGAAAATGTGTGGCCAGTAACCTGCCTGCAAAACATGTTAAAAGAAGTTCTTCAAAGAAAAATAATATAGATCAGAAACTTGGATTTTCATAAAGAAAGGAAAAGCATTAAAGAAGTGAAGGTACAATGTTTCACAAGACTGTTTTAGAAGAATGATGAACCCTGAAATACTTCTTAGAAGCGATGATATGAATTGAGAAAGGACAACACAGAGAGCAAGATGGCACTAGGTCCCTTTAAGCTGGTAATGCCCTTTGTTTCTCCACTGAGCTTGGGAGAAAACTCTGTCATTCTTTAGAAGTCTCAGACTAGAGTGTAAAGGCTTTCCTATCCTACAAGCTCCCTTCTCTATGTTCTCATGTCACATACTTCATATTACTATTATAGCACTTATGAAATAGTACATGGTTTGTCAGGGTTCCAATTCACACCTACTGTACCCCTTTAATTTTTTTTTTTTTTTTTTTGAGTTAGAGTCTCACTCCATTGCCCAGGCTGGAGGGCAGTGGCAGGCTCCCAGCCACCACCCCAGCGTCGACCTGCTGAGCTCAGTCAATCCTTCCACCTCAGCCTTCCAAGTAGCCAGAACTACAGGCACACACTACCATGCCCGGCTAATTTTTTTTATTTATTGTAGAGATGAGGTCTTGCCAAGTTGCCCAGGCTGGTCTTGAACCCATGGACTCAGGCAATTCTCTCACCCTGGTCTCCCAAAGTGCTGGGATTACAGGCTTGAGCCACCAAGCCCAGCCACCACTGTAATTATTAATACCACCTCCTTCCATTTCCAAAAGTATCCCAGTTTGTACTATAAATGATTATAAAAAATGTTACCACCCTAAGTACAGATAAACTTCAATTTCAGTGTCTGTTTTTCTTAGAACTAGATCTGTTCTATTATACCCTTCTCACAGAGACTAGAAGATAATAACTTTGTTGACGTCTTGTTCCAGTGTGTCCTATTCTTATAATAATGATGGCAGGAAAAGGTATAGCAACTTCTGCTGATTTGCAACATATTGAAATTGCCTACTCAATGACCCAGGGACTCCTTCCTTCCCTTCAATTTGGGATTATAAATTTATCTCATTTTACACTTTCTTCTTTCTGTATACCCAAAAAGACATCTAGCTTTCTATAATTCTAAAGAATGACTCACTCTGAATGATTTCAAGGAGAAAAGGCTATATATCAATAAAAGATTTTAAAAAATCCTTGTTGAAAAGTTTATCATTTTGTACCTTTAGATAAATTAAACAAGTGGCATCCACTGATGTGATTATTTTAAAATTCTATTATCAAAATCTATGTGCCTAATTGGCTTATTATAAGCATGTAATTATATACTGTAACTGTCATATACAGACAAGGATCAATCTAGGTATAGAACATTAAAAATAAAGCAAGCTGGATGTAGTTAATGATTCATTTGAATAAAATTTCTATTAAAAGTTGTATGAATATATAATCTTATTAAAAGCTATAATTTGTATTTAACTTATTTATTTAGAATTTATTATAAATTAAATAGGTATAAATAGCTTGCAGTATTTTAAAATTAAACTTTAAACAACAGTTCTCCCAGAGTTCCTAAATAGACACATCTATACATTGGCATTATCAATACAGCGCAATAGTACCTGATCTCATCGATACAGTGGAACAGAGGTTTTCCCATAGACTGTATTTAGTCATTTTATTACTTATATATTTTTTAAAAATAAATGTATTCTATAAAGGACAGTTATGATCTATCCTGGAAATAGCTGTGTATACATACATGGGTATTTCAATTTCCAAGTTTTATTGAGTCATACATCTCAATGCTCCTCATGTGTCATATACTATGCCAACTGCTAGGAGAAAAATATTAATAACATAAGATACAGTCTTAGCCTTTCAGATAAAAATTAAATAGGAAAAGAGACAGACATAAACATTTAATAGTAATACAGCAGAGAGGTAGGTAGTAAATACCATGGGAACAAAAAAAGGAGGGTACTTGATAGAGAATTTGCTAGAGTATAAGACAAGTGAGCACAGGAAACCTGTCTATTTGTTGACATATACACTCCTGGCCTCTGGAACAATGCCAGACACACAGTGGGTTGTCAATAAACAGTGGCTGAAAGAAAAACTGAGCAAGAGAGCAAGCAAGACAAATGTTATTTATGGATGCTTAACACTTAAGTTTATTCTTGACAATAAGCAATGTCTTTTAGGCATATAAAATGCAAAATGAAGTATGCATATTAACATGAAAACTTGTATTTGTCTCAATGAACTCAGGAACTGCAAGAAATTCTATATCCCCAGAAAACAAGATAACCGAGAGTAAAGGAAAATGGAGTTAGATTCCAATGGCTTTCTAAGACATGTTAAAAAACTTAGATCTCTGGGCAATGGGTAATTGTTAAGAAAGACATTTATGCAAATGAATGGATTGATTAATTCTGTTTTAGAAATAAAACTTTGAAGAATGGACTGTAGGGGAGAAGAAAGGTAAGTTTAAATAGAGGCTAAATTTTTCCTAGACAAGAAACTTCAGCAGTAATAGACTACAGATGGAGGAAAGATAGAGGGCAGAATCAAGGAGGAATCCCAGATTTCTGGATTGGGTACACTGATGCATAATTCTATTCACTAACAGGGAATCCTAGAGCAACTATAGATTTAAGGGAAATTTTCTACTACCTGTAGTAAGCATATGCATCAAAAACAACAACAAAATCTTACAATGTTATATGTTAAAATGATGAGACAAAATAATTGACTACTTGGTCCTGCATAAAAAAGACATATTAGTCAGGCATGGCTACTCTGGAGGCTGAGACAGGAGGATCCTTAGAGACACGAGTTCGAGATTGCAGTGAACCATGATCCCGCCACTGGAGTCCAGTCTGGGCAACAGAGCAAGACCCTGTCTCTTAAAAAAAAAAAAAAAAAAAAATTCTAAGACTTATAGACCATCAGTTTTCAAGTCTGTGGTCTTAAAAAGTATGGAGGTTATTATAAAAAATATCAATTCCAGAATCAAGTATACCTAGAAACTGGCCCACAGTAATTGGGATTTATAAAAAGTAACCCAGTGATTCTTATGCACAATAAAATTTGAAACATGCTGTGAAGACTGTCAGAATCTCAGTTCTGCAGCTGGATTGCAGACTGCAACTAGATTCTGTTATCCCTTTGGATTATTTGATCTGAAATCTTAGAGATTAGAACCTACTTTATGAAGTAGTCTTCTGCATCATCTTCAAACATGTTACAATATGAAACACCACCATTGACCAAAAAAATAGCAAATATTAAGAAAGGCAATAACACTGCACTAATATTATTGCATGAATAATCTTTTAATCTCCATGCAACTGTATAAGGTAGGTACTATTATTGTCCCTATGTTAATAAACGAGGCTTATATACAGTTCATTTGCCTAAAGACACATAACTACTAAAGTGGCAATGAGATCTGAACCTGAGCAGTATAACTCTAAAGATCACACTTCATTCTGCAATATATAATATATTACAGACTATCTCATTATACTGCCTTTCATAGGAGAGTGTGCCTCCAATGTTCATACCATTTCATAATTATACATTTATTTGTATGATTATTTGATGTTTATATCCCTACATTTTAAGTGGGCTTCAGTCCGCCACTGTGATGTTATCCTAATACCTAAAACAATGCTCGGCACACAGAAGTCACATTCAAAAACTGTTTGCTGAATAAGTTAATATATTATTCAGAAATATATAGAAACTTTAAAGTATACTGAGTTTTGTTTCTTGATCTGGGTAGTGGTTTCACAGGATTCACAATGAATCTTTCAAAAATTCACTGAGCAAAACATAATAAATTCACTCCTCTCTAGGTAAAATTCAGTAAATAGCTAAAAAGCGAGAATGAAAGAAATATTTTGCTATACTGCCAGATATTAAAGACTATATATATTCTCCTTTTATAGTAAACAGGGCTATGTTTCTTTAACTTGACTCTTCATAATATGACATAACAGAAGTTTCCAGATCAGAACTGTGAATATTAAAATACAATAAGTAACAATGGAAATGTTTAATTATAATAATGATGGCTATAATATGAACATACATAAAAGAACAGTGAAAAATCATGCTGCTTCAAAATGTATACATTTTCTAAACTCTCAAGACTGTAAAGATATGAAACAATTCCTCTCAGTATTTCCATTGCTTTTAAAACTCATTTTCTAAGTTAAGAATGTAAAAAATAAAATTAGCAATATAATGGCCTTTGCCCCTTCAAATTTGTCAAATATAATTTTTTAACAAAATGTCTATAAATACAAAGAAAAAGACAAGTGGAAATTTAAGCCTGCTATTTACCTTCAGAAAATCACATTCCTGATCCTTCTCTACCCCACCCTCTCAAGCATTATACTTACATTACACAGTGCTAGAAACCATGTTCCAGGTTGAACTAGCTGGATAAAGAACTAAAGCCTAACCATTTACCTTACCCAATCTTCTAATCATGTTATCCTTGACTATTTTTACATGGTAAGTAATCCATAAATTTATAAATATTTTGTTATAAATGTTTGAGATAGAAAATTGGCAAGAACTGCTCATAGAAAAAAATATCCAGTGCTTTCTTAGAGTTCATCTCTTTCCCTTCCTCACAATAAAACCAGAACCGAGTACTTGGGCCCTTAACACCTGTTAAAGATAATCTGTGGTCAAGAACTGAACCAAATTCAGAAAGCACTCTAACTTTGTACACAAATACAAAGTATATACAAGTATATACAAAGAATTTACAAAGGTCTTTTATCAGGAAACAGAAATGGATATTAGTCGAATAAATCTTTGTCATAACATTTATTTTCATGTTTTTTCCACAAAAAAACAATATGAAAAATGCAGCCTGCAAATAGAACAACCTTTTGTGAGAGTAAAAATGATTAAAAGTAATTATTATTTAAAGATTACAATTACTGCATGTTCTACTACAATTTCTATGTCTTAATCTATTATATTTCACAACGATACTTGTAAAATCATTAGGCTTCCACAGGTCTCTAATTAGGAATCCTTTATTACAAATAAGATAAAAAAATGTCTTTGAAACAATTCACTATGTAAATGAACCCTGTGAAAGAATGAAACAGCTATGCCTAAAAGATGAGAAAACTGAGATACACAACCAGTCTTTTAGAATTATTTAGAAGTCAGTTGTACATTATGCATGTAGAGCTACTTTCATGTTTCTGTTTTTCTCTATAAAACATGACTATTGCTCACATCACTGGTCTGGCGGATGGCTTTCATGAGTCTAGTTAAAGGCTTCTCTCTTAGAAACTGGTAAGGAAGCAAAGGTACAAATACACCTTGGCTGCAGGACACCAGAGTTGAGTATGAGCTAGCAACCTGAAAAATATTGTTACTATGTTATTTTCTAATTTTTCCATTTGTATTCTTGATTCCTCATCTTATCTCATTCCAAATACTTCTGTCATTATTTGCTATATATAATATTTCTCATGGATCTTAGTCTCTTTCACTAGCTCTGTCTTTTAAAAAAAACGCTTCTGCCAATTGTTTCACATTTTGAAACATCACTTCTTTCTTTTGTCAAATCTGAGATGCAACTGAATTTATTCCTACCTCATTGTCTTCTAGACTCCATCAACCTGGTGTCTAGGCCATCATTCAATTAAGCTGTCCTCCTGGAGCTTACCACTTGACCAATTCAAAGGTTTTGTTTTTTTTCTCAGCCTTTCAAACTCTGACTTTTCTATGATAGTATAGTAAGTCCCCTACATACAAACAAGTTCTGTTCCAAGAGGGTGTTCACTAAGTCCAATTTGTTTGTAAGACCAACAACAATAGCCTAGGTATCCAACTAACACAATTGGCTATACAGTACCAGCTACATCATCACTGCTTGTACACTTGCTTTCAGGTATCCTGGGCTTGAAATAAAGATACTGTACTATTGTATTCTATACAGTACTGTAAAGTACACCAAAGCACAACTACTTATAGAGGATGCACGCACATGATAATGTACACCAGATAAGTGAACTAACTTATGTGCTGGACATGTGAACATATGTTCACATCTTTGAACGTTCTAAACTTGAAGTTTCATGTGTAGGGGACTTACTGTACTGGCCAATGCTAACCAAATCCACCTTCTTTCCCGTGGTTTCCGCAACTACACTGTTTCAGTCTTTTTATACCTATTCCTCAGTGTAGGTCCTCTCTCGGACAATATTACCATTGGAAATTTTTGACTCCATGGAATCCACTCACATCAAAGTAGTCATAAAGTATCAGTGAGACACCTTAATATATTTATCTTAATAATCTCTTATATAGATGATATCACAATGCTATCCTGTTTTTATACACTGCTAAGTTGTGAATCAGTGCTTTGTAGATATCACCATATTTAAGTATCTTGTTTTCATGGTTCAGTATAATCGTTTATATACATCTAACAGAATACACCTAAAATTATTGGAAGAAAAAATATTGGCTAATCTCAAATCCCATGCATGAAAGGAAACAGATGTTAAATTACGCCTTTTCATGAACCTTGGTCAACAAGGACCCTAAACAAGCAAAAATACCACAATAAAAAATAAATTCATGCTGTATGAGTGTAAACAGGCCCTCTAATTCAAAATTACTACTTGTTATCCTTCCCTATATTTCACTAGGACATTAATAAATAATTGCTTAACACTAGTAATCAAAATCTAAAAATTTTGAATTTAACCTTTAAAATTTTAAGACTGGCTAGACTCAGTGTCTTAGTATGTAATCCCAGCACTTTGGGAGGCCAAGGCAAGTGGATTGCCTAGGCCCACGGGTTCGAGACCAGCCCGGGCAACTTGGCAAGACCTTGTCTCTACAATAAATAAAAAAATTAGCCAGGCATGGTAGTGCCCGCCTGTAGTTCCAGCTACTAGGAAGGCTGAGGTGGAAGGATTGCTGGAGCCCAGCAAGTCGATGCTGAAGTGGCCGTGAGTGTAACAGATGCTGGCAAGGTTGTGGAGAAAAAGAAACACTTCTATACTGCTGGTGGGAATGCAAACTAGTACAATCTCTTCAGAAGACAGTGTGGCAATTTCTGAAAGAACAAGAAATTGATCTTCCATATGACTCAGCAATTTCCCTATTGGGAATATATCCGGAGGAACTCAAATTATTCCACAAAAAAGATACCTGCACACGTATGTTTGTTGCAGCTCTATTCATAATAGCAAAAACATGGAACCAATCGTGTTGCCCTGAAGCTGAACTGGATAAAAAAAAATGTGGTACATATACACAATGGAATATTATGCAGCCATAAAGAAGGACAAATATATGGACTTTGTAGCAACTTGGATGGATTTGGAGTCGACCATACTCAGTGATTTATCACAGAAACTAAGAACAGAGTTCCATATATTCTCACTCATAAGCAGACCTTGAACAATTATAATGCTATAAGAAAGAGATTAGTGGTAGTGGGAAACTGTCGGGGGGGGGGGAGGATTAGCAGTTGAGGGAAACTACTAGGGAAGGGAGGGGCATACCTCATCAACAAGGGTACCTGCATAATCAGTGTTTATATACCTAACCCTGAATTATACCCCACATCCTTATAATAAAAATTTTTTTAAAAATGAAGTGGCCATGAATGTGCCACTGCACTCCAGCCTGGGCGATGGAGTAAGACTATGACTCAAAAAAAAAAAGCTTTAAACTATTATAAATAAAAATAAAATCAGTATTATTCATTTCTTTAGGCATATCTTGCAAGAACTAACTGCTAATACATTTATATTTATGTAAGCATTCTGATAGTGTTTTTGAGGCATATTTGTTTTGTATACTTCTACTATAGAATCATAACCCTTTATGTGAAATTCTGGGTTTAAACAGGTTTAGAAACTCAAAATTTTTATTTTAAAATGTAACAACATATAGATTTAACATCCTCAAACAGAGTCGGGGCAGCACAACTGATTCGAATATGTGTTTTTACATAAAACACATAACTAGACACACTAAGTGAGATAAATGTTAAGAATACAAATTAGCCAACCTCAATGGATCAGCCTGTAATCCCGCGCCTTGGGAGACTGAGGTGAGTGGATTGCCTGAGCCCGTGGGTTCGAGACCCGCCTGGGCAACTTGGCGAGACCTCATCTCTGCAATAAATAAAAAATTAGCCAAGCATGGTAGCGCGCACCTGTAGTTCCAGCTACTTGGAAGGCTGAGGCGGAAGGATCGCCAGAGCCCAGCAGGACAAGGCTGCAGTAGCCGGGAGCGGCCACTGCATTCCAGTCTGGGCGACAGAGTGAGACTCCAACTCAAAAAAAAAAAAAAAAAAAATTCCTGTCAGCCTTTGCTGCCAAATGAGTTTAGGTGGGGTCAAGTTTGGGTCATTTATGAAAAAAGTTTTCATTCTCAGAGTTTTTGGGTTTTCAAAGTTGTAGAGAGGAGATTGTGGGCCTGTACAGTTAATATTACCAAACTGAAGCTCTTGAACTCTTCTAAAATAAAGTTATGGAAACTGTTACCTTTTCCATTCTTCCAAAGACACAAAATGTATGGCAATACTGAAGTAAAAATTTAGATCTCCTTATTTAAGTTGGAAAGAGTTTAACAAAAAATAAGTCATTTCACTCCAGGAGTAATTACTTTTTGTGAGCACAAAGTTTTAAACTATAACAAAGTATCTTTCTGCCAATTCAGAATTTAAAACTGTGGCCACTTAAGATAAAAATACTAATGGGAAGAAGGGATTCTACCCCTCAGAACAACTGCCTGGGTACCAAAGTGTGTCTGTGGACAACCAACATGGGCACTACCAGTGAGCATGTTATACATGCAGAATTCTGGGCCCTTCCAGACCTACTGTGAACCTGACCTTCATTATAACAAGTTCCTCAGGTGATTCACTTGTACATTTATGCAGAAAAAATTTAACCCAGCAAGACTAACTGCTTATCCTTTAAAAGGCCTGCTTACAAGGTTAACCCTTAACGGAATGTGGGAACTTAAATTTTGGGAGATTCCCTAACTGATAAGAATAGCTCACTGGAGACCAGCCTGGGTAACTTGGTGAGACCTCACCTCTACAATAAATCAAAAAATTAGCTGGGCATGGTGGCATGCACCCATAGTTCCAGATACTTCCAAGACTGAGGTGGAAGGCTTACTGGACCTACACTGATTAAACAAATTATAAGGTTAATGGCAAACACTTGGTTTCCTTCAGTGAGTTTGGGAATTTTGTTACCTGACAGGTAGAGGCTGCCTACTGGACAAGTCCTCAATAAAAACTCTGGACATTGAGTCTCTAATAAGATCCCCTGATGGACAACATCCCATGTGTTGTCATAATTCACTGTTGGAGGAAATTATGCATGTCCTGTGTAACTCCACTGGGAGAAGGCTCTATAAGCTTACACTGGTTTCCCCCATGCATCTTTTCCCTTTGCTGATTTAGTGTTGCATCTTTTTGCCATAATGAGTCTCATAATTCACTGAACCTGGGGGTGGTGTCTGGGACCTTCAACAAAACATTAAAGTTTCGGTAGCTCTGCTCTAGAGAGTCAACATAGAAATTCTATTCCCAAAGCTTAAGAATAGGACATGAAGACTGTGGGCTAACCTTTGGTCCACTGCAAGACAAGGAAATCATTATACATAATATTAGACCTTAGAAAAGTCTGCATCCTTAAAAATGCTGAATTAGAAGACAATTCATCGAACAGAAGCAAAAAGTAAAGAAAAGCAGCTCTGGGTAAAATTGTAAACAAAACAAAATAAACAAAAAGAGCCTTCTCTGATCAATGCTCTTAAGCCATATGTGTCTTTGTAACCATATGTGTATTATTTTGCACCATTAGAAAAACAAAGCCACGGTGAGAATTTTAAAGCAGTCTCTGGTCTACATTGCTCCCAGACAAGAGACAGAAGCAAATTCAACCATCAACCACTCCACCAACCCATCCACCCAACTAGGTAGGCAACCTTAGCCTGGGTAACATGACAAATATAAGGGCACAACCAAAGACCACAAACACAAGGAGACAGCAAAATAAGTCATTATAAAACAATAAATAAATGATTTTAAATATTAGAATTATCACATATAAACAAAGTAATAATTATTGTTTTGTATGTCTACAATAGGAGAGTTAGTAACCTTTATCTATATAGAGCTACATAGTAAACATTTTAGACTTTGAAGGTCATACAGTCTGTCTGTTTCAACTACATAACTCCACAAATGTAATCAAGGCAACCACAGACAATACTTAAACAAACAAACATAGCTATGTCCCAATAAAACATTATTTGCAAATGCAACAGCAAACCAGATTAGCAAGCCATAATATGCAAGCTTCCAGTTTAAAGGAAAGAATGGAAAAAATAACTTTCAAGAGAGCATCTAAAAATATATATATGTATATTAAAAAGATCCAAGTAGAATTTCTCAAAATAAAAATATCGTTAACTGAAACAATTCAATGGGAGGGATAAACAAAATAAACAGTCAAATGAAGAATTAATGAACAGAAAGACCTATCTGAAAATATTAGATAGAACTTGGTCCCTAGGAGATGAAACACAGGTCCCTAGGAGATGAAACACATTAAAGAACTTAAAAAGCAAGAAGGATAATGAGAAAGTCTAGCATACATTCAACTGGAGTTCCTAAAGCAGATAACTTAAGACAATCGGGGAGATATAATACTCAAAAAGATAAGAATTGAGCTGGGCCCGGTGGCTTATGCCTGTAATTCCAGCATTATGGGAGGCCAAGGCAAGAGTATGGCCTGAGGCCAGGGGTTCAAGAGCAGTCTGGGCAATGTGGCGAGACATCATCTCTAAAACAAATCAAAAAATTAGCTGGGCATGGTGGTGTACACCTATGGTTCCAGCTACTTGAAAGGTTGATGCAGAAGGATAGCCTGAGCACAGCCAGTCGAGGTTGCAGTGGCTGCAAATGTGCTACTGCACTCCAGCCTGGATGACAGGTTGAGACTTTGCCCCCCCCCCGTCCCTCCCCCATAAAGGACAAGAATAGAGATTTTTTAAATACTTGGATGCCCAATGAATCCCAAAGTAGAACAAATAATCATTTAAGAACATTTTATTTAAAATGTTGAAGATGTCAAACAAATTACTATTACACAACTTCTATCAATGAACAACTTGTATCAATGAACCTGCAATACATGACTGTTACACACATTACCACATGTTGAAAAATATATAAAATTTTGACAGCTGGGCTCGGTGGCTCAGCCTGTAACCCCAGCACTTTGGGAGGCCAAGGAGAGTGGATTATCTGGGCCTGCGGGTTCGAGAACCCCCAGGCAACTTGGCAAGACTTTGTCTCTATAATACATAAAAAATTAGCCGGACATGGTAGCACATGCCTGTAGTTCGGGCTACTTGGAAGGCTGAGGCAGAAGGATCACTGGAGCCCAGTGGTGCTGGGGTGGCCATGAGCGTGCCACTGCACTCCAGCCTGGGCAATGGAGTGAGACCTCAACTAAAAAAAATAATAATAAACTAAAATATTGATATTTTTTGGTCATAAATAAGTTCCACAATGTCCAAAATTTCATTATAAGCCAAATATCATTACAATAAAATAATTACTTCCAACGGGGAGACACCTCTTATCAATAAGGGTGCCTGAACGAAGCATATTTGTATACCTAACCCTTAACTGTACCCCACAATATCATAATAAAAAATATTGATTATAAAATAATAATAATAATAATTAGTTCCAACACTATACTATTTAACATGAAGTGATTCATTTTTCTCTATTTCATAAAAAAGTGTGGTTAAGTTGCTGGTAGGTGATCCACGAGATGTCTCTGAGTGCAAAGGCTAAAAAAAAAATCAAAAGTGTGCTAACCTTGTATGAACCACGACTCAAAATATCTGCAAGACAATCAGGAAAATTTGAACAGACTGAATATTAGATGATATAAAAAAACTTATTATTAATTTACTTAGTTGTGTTAATGGCATTATGGTTATATATTTTAAGTCTTTAACCCTCAGAAACATGTACTGATTATTTGCAAATTAAATAATATATACCTGGGATTTGCTTCAAAGTGATTCAAGAGGAAAAGGGGAAAAAAATGAAATAAGACTTTCCTATATATTTAAAATGGTTGAAGAAGAGTGAGGGATACATGATGGTTCATTATACTTTTTTCTCAAATTGTATGTGTGTTTCAACAATTTTTCATAATGACATATTTTAAGAGATGTGTGATAATCTCAAATGTTGACAAAAATACAGATCAACAATTCTTACACATTGCTACTATGAGGATAAACATATACAAATGAATAGATAATCTCTCTCAACACACACACACCACATAGCCAGTAATTCACCACTAAATTACATAACTTAGAGAAACTTAGACATGAGTACCAGAATTCAAGAACAAGACTATGCATAAAATCGTTTTTATATAGCAAGAAACTACAAATGAACCAAATGCCCATGATCAAGAGAATGGATAAATAACTCACTGTTGATTAATACTTGCCCTCTGAGTTTTCACGTACAACCTTGGGTCTCTGAACAAATATTCTCTGAACAAATATTCTCAACACTTACAATGACTTTGTAAGATATATGATATTATATCCCTTTCTACAAATAAAAACTTAGGCTTAGAAAATTAAACAGCATGTCTAATATTTCCTTGCAAATTATGAAGCAAGAATGTGGATTTATATCTTCCCCTTCTACAAACTTAGTGTTCATTCCACAGCAATAATTAAAAATGTGTATTTCAGAAGAGAAGTTATATGTTAATTTTTTCAAGTAAAATAGCTCAAAATTAATATATAAAGTCAATCTGCATGTGCTTCTTCAATTACAGGCCCCAAAAATGTAAATGATGACAAAATGTATGATTTACTTGTGACTCTATCCTTTAGAAGATATTTGAGCAAGCTAGGAAAACTGAACTGCTACATCAAAGAAAAAGCAGCCCCCAAATTTTAAATGTGGAGTATTGTTAACAAGCAAAATGTTCTAGTTTGCCATCATGTGTTTCACATCACAATCTCGTGCTACAGTTTAAGAGGGACTGCTACTGTCACTGAAAACCTTACAGGATTTGTAAATATGTAGGTTACGGAAAAATATAACAGTAAAGGTACCCCTGGGAGGAGAAGGGCAAAGGCAGAACATCAGTGATGATGAAGAACTGGACCATAAGAAAACTATTTACTCTAATAAAATATCTAATAAAATATGGAATTCCATGTTAGGACAAAAAAATAGATGATCCTGATATGTGATCGTTCTGGCTTACAATTTTTACTTTAAGATGGTGAGAGAGCAATACGCATTCAGTAGAAACCATACTTTGAAATCTAAATTTTGATCTTTTCATGAGCAGTGATATGGGGTAGGATACTCTTGTGATGTTGGGCTGAGGCAACCAGTCAGTCTCCCATCAGCCACTATGCAATATACTGCGCCACCAATATTTTTTTGGATATTATTTTGAGTTTTTGCATCCCATGATGTCTACAAAACACACACTTCCCATTTACAACATTTTTAAACTTACAATGAGTTTACAAGGATGTAGCCCCCATTATAAGTCAAGGAAATGCGTGGAAAAAAAATGACTTTTTTACAGTATTGCAAATGTAAACTACAGTTAATCAAGACCTGCACATATTACCAATAATATCTGCAAAAAAAACAAGGTTTCCCATAATTTGTAGTTCCTATTTTATGTGCGCACACACAAAACACAACCAAAAGGAGAAGCAGTGTTAAGAGAGATGACTAGTTTATCTCACAATATATCTTAACCCATAAAGTCCTTCTCTAGTGCAAACCTTGACTTACTAAGAATGTCCAACTCAGACCAAGGGATAAATATCAAATAAATGACAGTATCAGTTAAAAACAACATCCAGGCCGGACACAGTGGCTCAGCCTGTAATCCCAGCACTTTGGGAGGCCGAGGCAAGAGGATTGCCTGAGCCTGGGAGTTGGAGACCAGCCCGAGCAACTTAATGAAACCTCATCTCTACAATAAATCACAAAAATTAGCCAGACATGGTGGCATGCATCTGTAGTTCCAGCTACTTGGAAGACTGAGGCAGAAGGATCACGTAAGTCTAGCAGGTCAAGGCTGCGGTGACTGTGAGCGTGCCATTGCACTCTAGCCTGGAAGACAGAATGAGACTCCAACTCAAAACAAAACAAAACAAAACAAAAATCCATGCTACTTCTAGTAATTAAACTTGTAAAAGTGTTCAGGTTAGATTACACGCAAATATTTTCATCTACCAATTTTTTAAAAGACAAAAATCACTAGTCAAAATTTTTCACAATCTTTCTCTAATTTGTTTTAGGCTGTATCAATGCCTCTGATATACCCAACTAATAATACTTGCTCCAGAATATGCTAACAGTAAAACAACAACAACAACAACAATTTAATAAGCAGTTAGATCCTCCTTCTCTATTTGCTAAAAACACAAAACATAGCAGGGCGCAGTAGTTCACGCTGGTAATCCCAACACTTTGGGAGGCAGAGGCTAGAGGATTGCCTGAACCCAGGTTCAAGACCAGCCTGGGCAACTTGGAGAGACCTCGTCTCCACAATAAATAAAAAAATTAGCCAGGTGTGGTGGCGCATGCCTGTAGTTCCAGCTACTTGAAAGGTTGAGGCGGAAGGATCTCCTGAGCCCAACAGGTCAAGGCTGGGGTGGCAGTGAGTGTACCACTGCACTCCAGTCTGGGCAACAGAGTGAGACTCCCACTCAACACACACACACACACAAAACATCCCTCAATTAGCAAACAAAAATGAAGACATTATTCAATTATACTTGCTATGGCAAATCAGGTCTCAACTCTACCGTTGGCCCTAGTGCTGCAGGAATACTATCCTGAGGATTATGAACCCTCAGTGTCACTCAGAGGAAAGAGTGCGGTGATTGCTGAGCAAACTATGCTACAGCAACACACATTTTTCTGCCAATCCTGAACCATGATTTTACATCACCAAAGGCACAAATGTGCTTATGCTATAATCTCTTTAAAAAATATATTTAGGGGCAACCCCTTCGGGTCCCCTCCCACTGTGGGAGCTTTTCTGTCTTCTTTTTTTTTCTGAGTTGGAGTCTCACTCCATTGCCCAGACTGGAGTGCAGTGGCCGCTCCTGGTCACCGCAGCCTAGACCTGCTGGGTTCCGGCGATCCTTCCGCCTTAGCCTTCCAAGTAGCTGGAACTATAGGCGCACACTACCATGCCCGGCTAATTTTTGATTTATTGTAGACATGAGGTCTCACCAAGTGGCCCAGGCGGGTCTCGAACCCGCGGACTCAGGCAATTCACTCACCTCAGCATCCCAAGGCGCGGGATTACAGGCTGAGCCACCAAGCCTGGCATCTGTCTTCTTAATAAATCCTGCTTTGGGGGGGGGGCGGGAATGAATATATATATATAATCTAGCTAAGTGTCTGGTATAGATAAATAAATATTTGCTAAATAAATGTTTATTAAACCCATGAATTAAAAAGAATAGATAAAAAATAATACTAAAAAATGTTTTTAGCTTTAACAACTGGATGAAAATCTAGATGCTAAAAGAGAACAGATCACAGGGATCATACTCACTTAAAAAACGAGGTGCAAAAACATAACTAAAAGCTGTGAAATGAAAGACAAGAATTTCTCCCAAATTTTCCTATAAGTCATTTTGCTTAAGTTCGAAGAAAAAAGATTGTTTCCAAAGCACTCACAGCCCTCATATCTTGGTGCTGGACAGGTGGGGGAACAATAGCAGATTACAGCTGAATAAGGATTAACGTAAGAGAGAGGAAGGGGAGAGCTCATATTCAGAATAATTTTTTTTAATTTAGAGAATAAAGGGAACACTAACTTCCCCTATTCTTCTATTTTTTCCTACTTCTCCAAATTCAACATCTTAATGAAAGCATCTACCAACAGCAGTAAGAAAGTAGATCAAATTAACAGAACAATTGTTTACAAAGATTATATAAAGCTAACAAGTCCTTTTTGGGCTTCCTGATTTGTCGGTCTACCTCAACTATCCATTCAGCTTACATTTTTTTTTTGAATGACATGCAACTAACTGAAGCTTCCTTAAAAGCAAGGTTTGATTTATCTTGTAACCTCAACCTTCAGAGAATCAGGCAGAATACTCTATGTACAGTATATACTCATTAATTAGCCAAATAAACAAATGAATAAATACAGCATATTCACCTGCAGTAAAAAGGAATTGTCATTAAAATTAGTAATTCAGGCATTATTGATAACTCAAAAATATTAAAGTAATTAGGGCTACGTACATACAGGTTACCAGGAAGTGACATATTAATACAACTATCATTTTTACAATGTTTGGTTTTGATGCTTTCTCTTCTTGAAAGGCAGTACAGTACTAAAGTCTCAAGTGATTCAAACTGAATAATCTTACCTATCATGTAACCAAAATGAAAGGATTAATTCATTCAATTAACACTGATTTAATGACATATCCATGCGCTAGGGCTACATTCTATTCACCACAGAGTATAGTGATTTTTCTAAATAATTAAAACATATCACTTTCCTGCTTAAATCCCCTAATGACTTCCTTTTACAATTGCACCACCTCTTCAAGTTATTACTTGTCTACCTCGCTGTTCCTTCACTCTCCCTCTCATTTATTAAGCACCAGCGATACTTTCCTATCTCTGGATATTTGTGCTACTTGTTCCTTTTACTTGGAAGTCTTTCCCTGTATCTTTATATTGTCTCCTTGTTAGTACAGTATCAACTAAATATTACCACTTGAGAAGGTGTATCTGACAATCCCCTCAACCATCAGTCAACCCTCTTTCACATATCCAACTTTACATTATTAAGAACATTCATGGGTATCTAAAACTTTATGTTCACTATGTTCTCCCCACTAGAATATAAGCTCCTCAAGGGTAAGGACTCAATATTTTTCACCACTGAATCACCAGCAAAATATCAGCACTCACTATATAGTAAAGGTCAACAAATATTTGTCAACTGTGACTGAAAGGCAGACATGTGAACAGAATTATGCCAATATTATAAGAAAGGCAACATATATTGTAGAATCCTAAAGGAAGAAGATGCTCCACCCTGCTGGGTAAGATTGACTTTTTGGAAACCTTGTTGTTGGCTACAGTTGGAAGAGAACAGATTGGAAAAGAACAGAACTAGAATAGGGAGAGTTATGAAGCTCAAGAAATCATCCAGGAAAGAAAATGAAGGCCCAAATAAAAGCATGGCAACAGAAATGGGAAAAATAGATTTTACAAGCATTTCAGAGATAAAATCATTACCATCTGGTCACAGATTTGCTGTGTAGAATAAGGACAAAGAACAAGGTTAGCATGTCTCCTGGGTGTCTTATTTGGGCCAAT
This sequence comes from Carlito syrichta, assembly GCF_000164805.1. Lineage (NCBI taxonomy): Eukaryota > Metazoa > Chordata > Mammalia > Primates > Tarsiidae > Carlito > Carlito syrichta. The sequence goes on from NW_007253138.1 coordinate 28,932, forward strand.
TAAAGTATTGCTCTTAACCCAGATGGGAAATACAGAAGATTTTTAGAATATTAAGATAATTAATAAGTGTGAACCATATTAAGTTTGACATACTTGGCTACAAGGTTAAGATGTTAAGTAAGCAGTGAAAACTGGTCCGGAACTTTCAAGCTGAAACACAAATTTGATAGTCAATTATTCAGTCAACAAATATTTATCAAGCACATGCCAGGCTGTTATAGGCACCGAGAAAACAATGGTGAACAAAACAAAGTACCTGTCTTCACAAAACTTACATTCTGGAGAAACAAACAATAAATTATACTATAATGTCAGTAGTGAGAAGCACTATGAAAGAAAAAGCAATATTATAAAAGAATGGAAAGTGATGGAGAGAGGGCCTATTTTATATAGAAGGATCAGGGAAGGCCTCACTGACAAGGTGACATTTGAACAGTTAAATGAAGTAAGGGAGCAAGTGAAACAAATATTGCAGGAAGAACAATCCAGGCAGAATAAAGGTACAAAGGCCCTGCAAAGAAAACATGATTAGGAATGACCAGCAAGAAAATCATTTCCCTAAACACAGCGAATAAGGGGGAAAGAGAAAATGAGAATGGTTGTAGAGATAGCCAGGGACTAGATTACAACAGCAGTCATCACAAATAGTGGTGAGTCATTTAAAACAAAATTATCCATTTTGCACACATCGCATTTCAGTAGGTAATACAGTGCTGACAATACAGCAGGTGCTCAATGAATTCTTTTCAAATACATGAGTGAAAAAATTAGTAAGTTAGTGATTTCTCAAATTTGAAACCAATTTGTATATGACCATTTCCCAAACTCCAACTCATCTTCAAAGGACAAACCAAACATCAATTTAAAGAACGAATAACCCAAAGGACAAATTTAAAGGACTTCAGAGTAGATTTTAAAATATTTTGAGGAATAGCAATATCATTGGAAAAAGTGCATGCTGTTCCAAGGAGACTGCTTTAGTAGGAAACAACATCTACTTTAGAAGTACAAAATTTCTGGGATGTCTGCCAAAACAACCCATTACTTGATAAATATTCATATTTAATAATGTTTTAATAATCAAAGTATCACTTTAGACCAAGTTCTGATCAGGTTGAACAGTCAACAGTTTACCATACTACTTCAGCTCTATTTTAGGAAATGTCATTAAAGCAGTTGGAGGTTGGGCTCAGTGGCTCACACCTGTAATTCAAACACTTTGGGACCCAAGACAAGAGGACTGCCTGAATCCAGGGGTTCAAGACTAGCCTGGACAGCTTGGTGAGACCTTGTCTCCACAATACATCAAAAATTAGCTGGCCTGGTAGCATGTGCCTGTAGTTCCAGCTACTGGGAAGGCTGAGGTGAAAAGATTGCCTGAGCCCAGCAAGTTAAGGCTGCATGAGCATGCCATTGCACCCCAGCCTAGGAGACAGAGTGAGACTCTCACTGGAAAAAAATAAATTAACTAAATTAAAATAAAGAAAAATAAAACATTCAGGGAAAAAAATGATGTACTGGCATATATACATGAGTAATAAGTAATATAAACTGATTAAAATAACATAATCTTCATTAACAATATAGATTTACTGTATTGTGTCACTTCTAATAGAATGAAATAAACAATCACTTAAAATTCACCACAAAAAACAGGTATGATTTTGGTGACTAATAATCCATACTCAGTTTAAGTCTGCTCAGTGAACTAACTAGACTCAGAATCAGCAAGGATCTTTTCAGCTTATTAAATGTTCCACACCTTTAGGGAATTGCAAACTCTGTTTTCCATACTTCCAAACGTGTACATACAAAAATGTAATACAACTATTTAAAATAAAATGAATACTAATACTTCTTAATTATCAGCATTTAGCAAATGTACTTCATCAGAAACTTTTTCACCTACAGTATAGTTCATTATTTTCGTATCACTTTCATATTTACTCGATCGCTTTTGCATACTAAAATAAGTTAAATTTTATTTATTCTACAGTCTATGCTAAACACATGTTACCAAGTTGCTGTAAAGTATTTAATTAATTTCCTATGAAATATTTGCTTTTAATTTCTTGGGGACACACACCAAGAGATAGGCAGTGGTATCTTTATCACAACTCTCACATCACTAACTCTTAGGGGAAAAAAAAATCAATGAAAACAACAACAAAAAATTTAACAATTAAAATTTATTTTAGCCAGGCACAGTGGCTCACATCTGCAATTCCAGCACTTCAGGAAGAGAGGCAAGAAGACTGCCTGAGCCTAGGGGTTCAAGATTAGCAAGACCTTGTTTCTACAAAAAATAAAAATATAAAAAAAAGTCAGGTGTGGCAGTATGAGCCTGTAGTTCCAGCTACTTGGAAGACTGAGGTGGAAGGATCGTCTGAGTACAACTGGTCAAGGATGCAGTAGCCGTGAGCATGCCACTGCACTTCAGTCTGTGTGACAGAATGAGACTCTAACGCAAAAAAAAAAAAAAAAAACTTATTTTAAATCAGGCAACATAAAATACAAGTACAAAAAAAATGTAATCTATACGTCATGTTCTATTACAGTAAAGAGTCATTAGAAGAAAGGCTAGAAAAAGCAAAATAGAAACAGAAACCAATGGCAGAAATTGAGAAAAACAAGAAAGAACCAACACCATCACAGAGAGAAAGATTATAACTACCAATGAGATCTTAAGACACTCTCACTTAGTCTCATAAAGTTCTAATCACATTACTTTACGACTTCCCTCATGTGTGAAACTGGTATGGGATGAGACAGTTCTAATGGTTCCCCCTTTGAGCTTGTAAAAAAGAGACTCAGAAAAGACATTTAAATATGTGTGTGCTTTCAAGGACAAGCATCTCTATTTTATATTCTAACAACTTTTCGACTCCGATGCACAAATACAACTACATGCTATAAATTTAACATGTTAACACAACATGAGCATACTATTGAATTCAGGACCAAATACTGTTTTATCATCTTTCCTTTTTCTCTAGAAATACTGAACCAATTTTGGTAAACATTCCAACAATTTAATTAGGTCAACACAAAAGTTTTACTGGATAAGAATTCTAATTTTTATTTTTGAACTTGTTACGGTAATTGATTATTATTTTTTTATTAAATAATCTTTCAGGAAAAAATTCACCTATCTAGATGTATTAGTTGGCCAACACTTATTAAATCAAAATGTCAGGCTGAAGAGGCAGAAGAGAAGAGAAACAAAAAATGACTTAGTACTTTTATTGTTTGTTTGTTTATTTATTTATAGACAAGGTCTCACTCTGTTGCCCAGGCTATAGTGCAGTGGCACAATCACAGCTCATCACAGCCTCTAAATCCTGGGCTCAGGTGATCTTCCTGCCTCAGCCTCTCCAGTAGGTGTGCCATCATGCCCAGCTAATTTCTGTATTTACTGTGGAGACAGAGTCTCTACTTGCTGCTCATGCTGGTCTGGAACTTTGATCTCAAGCAATTCTCCCACTGCAGCTTCGTAAAGTGCTGGGATTACAGGCATGAGCCACCATAACCTGCTGATTTAGCATTTTTAAATTAAAGTGTAATTACTATAATAATTTCAAACTTTATACACTCATATAAACCCACTGCCAATCCAAAAAGAAGAATCCATCACATCATGAAATACTTGATACACACGAGAAGACTTGAATGAAAATAACTTGAGCTCTATATACAACGTGGTGCTAAAGCATAGCATTGGGCATATAAAGGCAGAAACACAAGAATAAATACATTTTATAGAGTTCAAACACAGGCGTAACTAATCTATGCTATTAGAAGTCAGGATAGGCTGGGTTTGGTGGCTCAGCCTGGTAATCCCAGCACTTTGGGATTACTCAACCAAGTGGATTGCCTGAGCCCATGGGTTCGAGACTCGCTTGGGCAACTTGGCGAGACCTCGTCTCTACAATAAATCAAACAACTAGCCGGGTGTGGTATCACGCACCTGTAGTTCTGGCTACTTGGAAGGCTGAGGCAGAAGGATTGCCGGAGCCCAGCAGGTCAAGGCTGTGGTGGCCGGGAGCGTGCCACTACACTCCAGTGTGTGCAAGGGAGTGAGACTCCAACACAAAAAAAAAAAAAAAAAGTCAGGATAGTGGCATCCTTGTCAGGAAAGTAGTGCCTGGAAGGAGACAGAATGGAAGCTTCTAGGGTACTGCAATATTGTTACTTGATCTGGGTTCTGATTACCCACGTGTTTGTCAAAATTCACAGAATCGTACATTTATGAAAAATACTTTTTGGATCTATGTAATCTTTCAATAAAAAATTTTTTCACAATATTTACTGCTCTCTCCAGTTTTGAAGGCCCTCACTCAATCCTACAAATCCAACGTAAATACTAAAATTCTATATCCTTATTGTTCCTCTGTCAGTAAAATGCTTCACACCCTCACAGCCTACTTCCTCTTGATTTAACCATCTTCTACCCATACAAAGATGAAACAGTGCTCTACTGTTTCTTCCAGCTCACATGGATCTCTCCCTTCTCTCATCTCAACTACTGTTATTGACCATACAAATAAGACCACCAAGTATTTATTTATTTACATCTGTTCTATAACTGAAATAAACATTTTACAAATATCTCATTCACTCCTCAAAAAAGTGTTATCTCCAATGAAGATGAAGAAACATGATCAGAAAAGGTAGCTTGTCCAAGGTTCTAGACTTGTCTGAGGCAGGATCAATATTCAAATCCAGATCCGTCCAAGTCTAAAGCCATGTTCTTAGCTACAATGCTAGACTAACTACATAACATACAGTTAGCAACTTATTAGAAGTTATTTTGTCCTTATGAGTCATAGTTTGCATTTTATTATCTATCATAATATAATCCTACTGTCCATATTATATACATATAGACAACTCTATATCAAGTCACATACCATGAACTATGATATGAGGAAATTATCTTTCTAGAAAACATCTGGCCGGGCTCGGTGGCTCAACCTGTAATCCCGCATCTTTGGGAGGCTGAGGTGAGTGGACTGCCTGAGCCTGCAGGTTCGAGACCCGCCTGGGCAACTTGGCGAGACCTCATCTCTACAATAAATCAAAAAATGAGCCAGGCATGGTAGCGTGTGCCTGTAGTTCCAGCTACTCGGAAGACTGAGGTGGAAGGAACTCTGGAGCCCGGCAGGTCGAGGTTGCCATGGCTGGGAGTGGCCACTGCGCTCCAGCCTGGGCAACAGAGTGAGACTCCAACTCAAAAAAAAAAAAAAGAAAAGAAAACATCTGTACTGCAAAATAAGCACTCCAAAAATGACAACAAAGGCTGGACATAGTGGCTTATGCCTATAATCACAGCACTTTGGGAGGCCAGGGAGAGAGGATTGCTTGAGCCAAGGAGTTCAAGAATAGTCTGGGCAATATAGTGAGACCTCGTCTCTACAAAAAAACAAAAAATATCAGCCAGGCATGTTGGCATATGCCTGTAGTCCCAGCTACTCAGGAGGCTGAGGAGGATAGATTGCCTGAACCCAGGAAGTCAAGGATGCAGTGAGCCGTGATTGTGCCACAGCCACTGCACTCCAGCTTTGGCAAGAAGTGAAATGCTCACGCGAGCGCGCACATACACACGGACAACAGAAATTCAAAGTAGATATTATCATTATGAAGTTTATTCACTACAGGTCACATATATCACTGACAGTAGGGCCCGTTAATTCTTCATAACCACAATCTATTTATCCCATTTTATGTGTGATATTAACATAAGTCCAGTTATACAATTTCTGCTCTATAGCACAACAAAATTAAAAAACTAAGAATTAAAGGAACCCTAAATACAGGAACAATAACTGCAATGTAAGTGACAGTGGAAAGCAATGAAGCAGCACATAAGAATCAGGAAAGCAGTCAGATGTTACAGTCTTTCCTCCACCCTAACACAAAAATCAGTATTCATGATGACCTTAGCCAAAGAAAAAAGTCAAAACCTAACTGGTGTATCCTTCTCAGGAAAGAAAAGAATATGCAACAGCTCTAGAAATAATTTTATCCAAAATGGTGAAAAAACACATTTCAGAGCTCAGTTAATAAGTTGCTTCCATCATAATATTGTAAGAAAGGGATTAGCAGTAGTGGGAAATTGCCAAGGGAGGGGAATGGGGATTGGCAGTTGAGGGAAACTGCTAGGGGAGGGAGGGGTACACCTCATCAACAAGGGTACCTGCATAATCAACGTTTGTGTACCTAACCCTGAATTGTATCACATATCTTTAAAATTAAAAAAAAAGAAAAAAGTGAAAAAAAAATAAGTTGCTTCCTGAGGTTTCCAAATCAATACTCTCTCTACAATATATAGAATACTCATTTAGTTCCAGTAGTATGATTTATCTTCTATTATACTTGATGTTATTTTTGGAAAGATTACAAAGGGGTAAGTGCATGGGTTTTAGAATCAAAAACAAAGAAAGGAGTCTGAATCCCACTTTGACTCTCTCTCATTATACTTATATGACTTGGACATTTTGGACCCATTAGTTACACAGGCATATTAATACATGCTTCCCAGACATGTAGAATTATGTTATTAACACACTACCAACATACAATATTGTTCAAAATACTCATAAAGTAGCTGCTGCTACTATTTCTTGTATTCAAAGACAATGTCTTAAACATTGAGTAACTGAAGCAATGCTAGACACATAACCAGTACCCAGCAAATATTAGTGACTGGCCTGTGTGATAAGAGGAAAAGGGTAAGAATCACTCTCTAACAGCATACAGCAGTGTCCAATCAATACCAATTATAATTAGACTGCAGTCTCCTAGGTTGACTTTTAGGGATCCAAAATAATATGCATTTATTAATTTCATATATATGTGTGTGTGTGTGTGTGTGTGTGTGTGTGTGTGTGTGTATTTTTTTTTTTTTTTTTTTTTTTTTTTTTGAGCTAGAGTCTCATTCTGTCACCCTGGCTGAAATGCAGTGACACAATCATAGCTCACTGCAGTCTTGAACTCCTGGGCTCTTAGGATCCTCCTACTTTAGCCTCCCAAGTAGCTGGGACTAAAGGAACACACCACTATGCCCAGCTAATTTTGTTGTATGAGATCTTGCTATGTTGACCATGCTGGGTTTGAGCTCCTAGCCTCAAACAATCCTCCCACCTCAGCTTCCCAAAGTGCTGGGACTACAGGTGTGAGCCAACATGCCTGGTGGAGGTTTATTTTAAAAAAACAAAATAGCTATTAGAAGAAAAAATACATAGCAAAAGGCAAATGCCACAGTTTACCCAAATCTCTTAATCAACTCCTTTTTACCTTCCTTTGAAGAACAACCAGAATCTTTTCAAATACATTTAACTTCTTCCATTTTGCTAGGTGAAAAAATGACACATATTTGTATATTCAAAATAATGTTGAAATATAAAAATACAACAACAAACTCTCCTTGAGAAAGGAGAAAAACAATTTTAAGGTTCTTATCAAAATATATAAAGTGATTTAAACATCTTAAAAGCTATTCTAATAAAAATTTAACTCACTAAAAATTGTTATAAATTTCATATGGAAATTATTTTTATATAACATATGAAACCTTGTATGACATAAGAATTAATCTACCAGCTTTATACTAAGTTATGACATTTAAACATAACATTTGGTCAGTGCAGTGGCTCACACCTGTAATCACAGCACTTTGGGAGGCTAAGGTGGGAGGATTATTTAAGCCCAGGAGTTCAAGACCTGCCAAGGCAATACAGTGAGACCTCGTCTCTACAAAAAAAATCAAAAAATTAGCATGATGGCATGCACCTCGTCCCAGTTACTCAAGAGGCTGAGGCAGAAGGATCTTCTGAGCTAGGAAGTCGACGTTGCCGTGACCCATGATCATACCACTGCATTCCAGTCTAGGCAACAGAGTGAGACATAGACTCAAAAAAAAAAAAACAACCCACCAAAAAAAAAAAATTAGAAGTTATAACCTACAGTAATCAAATGAAACAAAGTAGGAAATGCTACTAGAATATTCAGACATCTATTATCATATTACACTAATATCAAATGTGATAGATATGATTAAAAATTTATAACACGTGCTGAATAAAAAGTTCCACCATATTCTACTTGCCACCTGGTCACACACAGAAACTGCCATATAGCTAGTTGTTAGAGTTCGCAACTCACCTACCTCAAAATGTGTTTCCAACCAGTGAAGTCTCTCCCTGCAACTCCATTCCCCTCAGAGTTTTTCATGTTTCCTTTTTTTCTTGAGGAGGGAGGTGATGATGGTAGTGTGGAAAACATTAGAGAGTGTATTACAGAATTATGAGTGGAAAAAACAAGGCAATTAAAAGTTTTAGTATATGAAAGATGTACACTAAGCATGGAAATAATCAGCAATACCATTTTAAGACATGATTTCTCCAAGTATGAAACTACTGGTAAAAATAAGCCTGTGCACACATCTAAAACAGTTAAATACACTTTTATCTGACAAGCTGTTCCTTCTTCGTAACTAAAAGTAAATTACTTGGCAATCTTCTTTGTTTACAGCTTCTGTGTCTCTTCACTCTTTATTCATTATAAGAAACACATGAAATTTCACTGAATTCAGGGCAAGATTACTAAAATCTCTGAAAGTGGCAATTCAAATCTTGTGTTGCTGCTATAATAGAGCAATAATTTCTTCAAACACCATTTATCCTTTACTCAAATCAATAGAGAGCTAAGTAGGGTATCTGGATTTGGTAATGAAACGTTCTGTGTTTTTAAGGATAATCTAAGTTTCAAATATTCTATCTCACTGTCAGACTACATGTTTAAATTTTGAGATCAGAAAATATGGTGATTTTAGCATGGAAAATAACAACACAACCCATCCATTTATAGCCTCTATTCCCAGACTGCATATCTCTAGAAATAAGTTTGATGAATTTACAGAGCTCCTTGAACATACATACTAGCCTCCATGAACAGTATTAATGAAGGGGCCAGACAAAAATACTATAAAACAATGGAAGAAAAAAATCACTTATGTTTGGGTTTGGAATGCACACATTTAAGTACTCATAGATACAAGTACACAAACAATTAATACTTCACAATATACCCAATATCTTTCAATCTAGCACTACCTTTAAGGGTCAGAAGTGGTTGTCTGAAATATAACCAGTCTTCAATAATTAAGGGATTTGTATACAAGAAAAAAAACTCACTGCCAACTTTTTCTCAACATTATCTTGAAAGACTGAATAATATGCCAGGGATCTGTTAATTTGAAAAAATAAGTTATTGTTTCTAAAACCCTGGTCCAGAGATCTACCTATGTAAATGGTAACCTTTTATGCAAAGGTCTTGCAAGTGTCATCATTTCATCACTTTTAGGTCGTCTCTCTAGGTCATTCCTTACCTATCTCCCATTATTTTCTGATTTCCTCTAGCTTTTAAAGTCCTTTATAAAGATAACTGGCAGGTGCTTCGAATACTACTGTCTTATATACTGTACACTGATACAGTTATATCTCAACTATAATTTGAACTCCTTGAAGAAAGACCTATGCTCTCCTCAATCACAACAATACTAACCCATCTGTGTATATAATATAATCATCAATAATATACTGGTTAACATTAACAAAACTATTACAAATTCAAATTTAACACACTGGGGGGAAAAAAGGAAAACTAATTGAAGAAGCCAGATTCCTTAAAATTCAAATAATTAAGGTTAAAAAAATCCTTTCTATACTTCTTATTAAATTCAATTGACTTCTTAAGCAAGATGTGTTTAAAGCACTAGGAGATCCTCAATTTTATTATATTTTCTATAAATTTCATCATTACCAGTTACACTGCTCAGTTTATACAATGAGTCTGGCTGGAAGACACTGTAAAAGAAATATGAAGAATGTACTTAGGTTAGGTTCTCTTTCAACCCTATTACTTTGGACATATGAATGTTATACACATTCACTCATAATTATTTTCAATTTAATTTCGCATCTGTATAATTTCATAATTACATCATTATAACATTGTAGGGATATAATTTTTAAGAAGCTATTTGGCTTTAACCTGGCCACAGTAACAAAAAGTACAGATAATACAATATCGATGGATGATCACAAAAGCGTTGTCAACTATCAATTATTCATATGTGGATTATCTAATAAATATTTTAACCTGTTTACTTTCTTCCACTATTCTAATAGTATTTGCTTAGGAGATAAAAATCTATGCTATTAATTCAAATAAAATATAAAAAGAAATGATACATCAATCTACTACAGGGAGAAAGAAAAACCACGAAATCTTTCCAAACCAATATAAATAAAAATAAATATTTAGATTATATATTTAGCGCCCTTCTAATATTATTCACCTTTTTATGGCAGGTAACTGACAATGGACTATATTTATTAGCTTGATGATAGAGGTACAGATACACAGGTAAATCATTCATTCACCCCACTGTATCTTTCACAGCCTTACTTTCAGTAGTCTGAGACCTAAGAGGGGGGAGGAGGCAGCAAGTCACTGCAGGTGGATCACTTAAAAGGAAATTGAGAGTTGACTGTAATTTACATCTAAAGTGCTATGAAATACCATTACTCCTACATGTATTCACTATTGTATATAGGAATACTACTCACAGTGATTTAACAGGACTATAAATGCTTTTTTAAAAATATACTTTTAATATCTCAGGAATGTAGTGAAATCTGAGAATCACAAAGACGGAAGGCAAAAGTGCTACAACTTGTAAAGTAGTACGTATTGTAGAGGTGAGGAAACTGAAGCACAAAGGTGAAAAATGCTACACGTGTAAATCTGCATTTTAGAGATGAGGAAATTGAAGCCCGGAGAGGTTAAATAGCACACCAAGATCATCCTCAGATTAATGAAGATAGGAACATAGTTTTCCAGGTCTTAACTTCAATACAGCAGCCCCTTCTACTCAAACCCTTTCCTTGGCTTAAGAGATCATAATTTAATAATTGTCTTCACTTCTGTTGACCCCTTTTTTCTTATTGATTCCTACCCTATGACATACACCCTCATCATCTTATCCTGGAACACTCAAATCTTTAGCTTTCTCCACTTACATTCCTTTTATCAACTCCCTATGCAGAGAACAATCAGATCATAAATTCAGAACAACTACAACCTGCATTCCAGTATTTGCTACTACCCCTTACACATCTCTGGCAGTGTCAATCAACTGGAATTCAAAGTGTAAAGCTGATCCCATTATCATCTCTCTCAAAATGACTTCTCCATTTTATGGCACCATCAATTTCATTGTCCCTCAGGACTGCAAACTTAAGTGCTCCTTTCATTCTATTCTCCTTAATACTGTCCTACTCTTTTCCCCATCTCTCTCCTTCCATCCTTCCATTCAATAAACGCTTCAGTGATTCTATGATAGATGCTGGAGGAAGGGGATGTTAATGAGTAAAATGAGTAAAAGAGGACTTCTGTCCTCAAGAAACTTAAGTTCTTGAGGGAAAGGGGAAAAACTGGAAAACAAACTAAAATAAGACAATGGTAAGTGTAATTTAGAAAGGAATAAATAAAGATGTAGAAAAGTAGAGAAGGAAGCAACAAATTCCCACTGGGATGATAAGGAAGGATTCCCAAAGTGGCCTGTGAGCTCAACCTAAAGAATTAGGAAATTATGATTTCTATAGAGTGCTGGAAATGCAATTCTAGGCAGAGGAAACACCTATGGCAGGGTCAAGTAAACATGAAACTGCGTACCATGTTCCAAGAACAGCAAACAGTCTTCTTTGACTAAAGTGATCATTAAATTAGAGGAGAGGCATAACACAGTCGCCAAGGAGAAAGGACAGGAATGAGAGTCAGTGCTTTTGACTAGCAAAATGTCTCCCATCTCATTTGAGAAGAACTGTGTGTAATGAATGGCAGATATATTAGACGAGTATGGTTAAGGTAGTACATTAGAAAATAATACAGGAATAAATAATAAAAGGCCTTGAATGCCAAACTAACAAAATTGGACTTTATTCCATAAGCAAAAATGATCCTATAAAATGTGTTTTGTTTTTTATTTAAGTGAATGACAAGATCACATCTAGATTTCTGTGAAATAATCTTGGCAACCATACAGCAGAGGGAGTGAAGAAAACTGAGAACAGACGCAAGATTTTACTGTCACCTAAATGAGATAATGAGGATGTGAACTAGACCAATGATAATGGGAACAGAAGGAGACAATGAATTCAATAGATATTTCAGAGCAAATCAAAGGAATTTTGCAACAGAACAAAGGGAATAAGCAGTTGAGCTCTAACCTGAATAACAGAGGATGATGGTGGTACTTAGAAAGTAAAAGCTGGGTACATTTTAGGGTGCAAGGTTTTACATATCATGACTTTGAGATGATTAACTCATTCAAGTCCTATCTCTGTAACCTTGGTTCAATTACTTATCTTCCTGAGTTTAAGTCCTTTAAAATTTCAAAGCCTATAGCCTCACCTGTAAAACAGGGTTAATAAGACCAGCTCAAGCAGTTGTTGAAGATTAACTGAGATAAAATATTTTAAAGACTGGCACAAAACTAACATTATAGTAACTAACAGAATAATGTGGAACTTTCAAATGCCAATGAATTTGGCAAGCATCTTTTTAAGAAATTATTTTCAGTACAGCAGAGTTGTGCTTAGAAGACTACAGTGGTTAAGACCACTAACCACTACACATTAAGCTGTGTAATGAGAATAAACTGCTCTATCTGTAGAACCTACTACTACTACTAATAATAATAATAATAACTGTTTTGTAACCTTTGTAAGTATCACTCCATACCTCCCACCTTCAACCTATGTTTAGCATAGTACCTGGTCCATGTGAAGGAGGATATAAATGCTTGCTGAACATGAGAAATGAAGAAGAGATCTTAGTTCTGCAAAGAATCTAAGAAAAAACTGTATTAAGAGTTTAAAATCCCTTTCCAAGTTACCCTTGGAAAGAAATAGAGATGCTTTATTCTTTGAATTGGGGGACAAAGGTAAGTCTGGGGAGATGATCAGGGAATTCACATTGGAAGGACAGCCTCTACCGTTTTAATATAGAAATATAAGTTCTCTGCATAGAGCAGGTGAATTATAAAGTCAATCTGAAATCTGAAGAAAGTGAATTAGTTGATTCCATCAATCTAACATATATTTGACTTCATTTCTGTAGCCAACATCCTGGTCCAGTTCTCCATCATTTGTCAAATTATATCAATAGCGTCCTAGGCAGTTGCTCTACGACTACTGACTTTCCTTGTCCCAATGTGTAGTATATTTCCTAGATTCCATATTTCCACCACTATGCTTATGAAAAGTTGACCCCTCTATGAAACTTCTTCGATACTCTACCTACCAGACAGTTAATTATTCTCTCCTCTGGCTACTATTGGGCTACTTTCGTTCCTTGTGCAGTCTGATTACTTAACATGTTGTTCCTTACCACAATCACTTCTTTATGTCTATTCTGGTAAATCCCTTGAAAGGGGGTACATCTTCCTTATTTTTATTTCTCCAACACCTAATTCAGCATCTGGTATATGACAGATGTTCAATCAATGTCTGTTTTATCTAACTGAAATGAACAATTAAACAAATGAGTAACCTCATAACTAGAAAAAAATCAGAAAACAAAAAGTAAGCTTCAAATCTACATCATTTTGGATAGTCTTCCTACTTTTCTAGGTATTAAACAGCAACCAAGACAGTCATTCTTTTTTTTTTATTCTTACTAATGCAAAAGTAAAAAAGTTAGATAATCAAAAATTAAGTTGAGTGGTTGAACAAAACTGAAAGTAACAATTACCAATAAGTTGACTACAAAAACTACTACAATGAAGTTCTTAGACGAGGTCAAAATTAATCTATCAACAATATTAAGTGAGGTGCTCTATGTATGAACCACAGCACGAACACTAGTACCAAAACCAAAGAATCTTAGAACTCTCCTGGACCTGAAGTAGTTTTCAAGGCAAGCCAAGTTGTTATCACTATGAAATTTTCTAGTGTGAGGGGGAAAAATTCTAAGGTTCTATGAAATAGAATATCATATTTTACTGTAAGTGCCTAACAGACTGCACTGCACTTAATTCATTGGTAATCTCACAGATTACTTTTTTACAGTTGCTATATTCAAGGACTCTACCTCAGAGAGACTATACACAATTAGTACAATAGTATGTCTCAAAAAAATGAAGCTTGAATACCGTAATTCCTTAACAAGTTTATAATATTCAAAGCAATTGTTTGAAATCATTTTAATGTGATTTAAAGAATTCTGATTTCAGAGTAAATAATATCATTCACAAAAGTATCTGGTCATATTTTGAGTACTTTAATTAAGAGTTGGCTCATTTACTTCTCACATTCTTAATAACCCTTTGAAGTTATCTCTTCTTTTTGAAATGAAGAAATCAGGGATTAAGCAAGGTCAAATAACTTGCCCCGATCACCCAACTATTAAGTATCACAGCTGAGATTACAACCCAAAACTGTTTGACTTTATAGTCAGCCTTCTTTTCACTACACATTGTGACTCCTTTAGAAATTACGATTACCATAACCTCTATTTTATGACAAATTTTGTTCAATATCTACACAATGAATTTCCCAAAGATTACATAAAAACAATTAAAATAAAAGTAAATACTGCCTTAGTATTAAACAAAAAAATTGGGAGTTGTGCACACTTTATCTTTTTACCTATTGTAATCCAATCCACTAACAGCTGCCCTTCAGCTGCAACCCAGACTGACTCACAGTTCTCAAATTATTACTAAGGTTTAATTCATTAACTTTCTTCATATTAGATCCACAGTCTTCTTTGAACAATGAAATATTTGTCAGAATAACAACTTTTTAAAATAACAGTATCACTATAAAATGAATCTCAGATTGCTGTTTTTAATTCTAAACTTCCTTATGATTTAGGAATACAGATCTCATATAACCTCGCATTCTTTCTTGTCTGTGTGCAATCAGTTCCAAATGGCTGTGTATATTTCACTTCAAACTAAAGTACATTTTGTCAGAATAGCACTTTCTGCACTTTTTGTATTATCCTAAAAACATCTATGAACATAGGTGCTTACTTAATTCTCAGGTAATATAATATCTTAAATAGTAGAGTTATCAGTGTATCTGAGTAAAATTGGAGTAAACCAAAAGTATCAAAGCAAATTTGTACATAAGCTCTTCTACAACCCAAGACGGAATACCAACCAGAGAAACCACCATATACATACACATATTTATGAGCAACAAACTCAATTTAAAATACAATAATTTATTTCCAGCTCCACATCAAAGGTTTTAAATGCACAAATTAATCAAGTTTATCTAACTGCTCTTTCACCTGCATCTAAAACTTAGATGCTTGAATATAAATTAAATCACTAACAAACTACATCTTTTACAGACTTGGGTCTGTAGAAATTATTATTTTGTTAGAAAGTTTACTAGAAAACCTATTTTATGTAGATTTTTTTATGTGAAATATGTAGTCAAGTTTCCAAACTATTGCACAAAAGTCAAAAACTTTACATCTTTCTATAGTAATTCTCAAAACTTATATGCCAAAAAAATGTTCCAAATTAGTGCACTGATGATCTAATTAGTAGCCAGTCATTTCCAGCATGTATGTCCTACTACACCATAATTTAGAAATTCTCCGTGAAAGGACCTAGTTCACCCAAAACCAAGTCCCTGAACTTTCAGGATAAAATATCAAGTAACAAAAATGTATTCTTTTAGCTAAATGAAAGCTGATCACTCTGTTCATAAAACAATAATCTTACATTACGATATACAAAATAAAACAAATTCGAAAACGCACTGTGCCTTCACTACAGAGAGGAGCTCTTGCCAACAATGAGGCCGCTTTAACAAATACTGGAGATAGCAGTCATTATGTCAAGAACAGGACAGGGTGAAAAAATAAACTGATCTCATATTGTCTGTTTACAACGACTTTTTTTTTTTTTTTTTTAAACTTCCTTAGGTGTTTCACAGACCTCAAAAAGAAACTGATTCAGTACAGCTGAACCAGGTTACACTCCAAGCTACAGCCGGCGCAAAACATGACTGGGTCGGAATCAGTAGACCAAATCCTGTTTACAGTGGAAGAGGAAAGAATCTTGCATGCAACTACTAAATCTTCAGCGAGATGTTGTCGAATAAACTCGAGCTCGGTGACTGGCAGAAGAAACACCGGCTAGTAGCGGATTAGGCCCTTAAAAACATAACCCGGGCTTACCCTGCTCGGAAGGTGTAAACAAACCCTTCTCCACTGCAGAAGGTAAACAATGAACCTGCGGCAGGGCGAGGGGGCGGGCTTTCGCCAACTACAGTCCGGGAAGCCCGGGAAAGGGAAGCAGAAGAGAAACCACGCGCACCATGCACTTCGCGGCAGCAACCAGCCTTAGGTTTCACCAGCGAGTTATCAGTCCTGCGGGTGCCCACAGGACCGTGGGCAAGGACAGCAGCAGCCACGCAGTCAGCAAGAACCGAGCAGGTCCGGCTTCTGCTCCGGGGGACGGGGAGGGCAGGATGTGGTCGCTCTTCCCTCAAACATCCTCCTGCAACCTAAATAACAGCCTCTACCTCCCTCCGGTCGTCCCCAGAATCGGCCGCCCGAGCCCCGACACGGGTGCAAAACGCACCCCCCCCCCGCCCCGGGGATCCAGGGAACCTGGCGGGCGGCCGGCTCCCCCCGAGCTCCACTCGGCACTCCCCCGCACCCGCAGCAGCCCAGGCCCGGGGAAGGGCTCGGGCGAGGGAAGCGCGCGCCGGGAAGGGGGAAGGGTCCAGCGCGGCGGCCCGGGTTCGGTTCCCGCGGGCCGGCAGGCGGGGCTCGGGCTCCGGCTCGGTCCCCCGCTACCTCGCCGGTCCCGCGCGGGGCCCGCCCCTGTCTGCGACCTCCAGCCCCACGGCCCGACCCCTCCCAACAGCGCGCCCTCGCCGGCGCCCGCGGCGGCCCGCGTTACCTCGGGTCAGATCCAGCGGGACGTTCTCCTCGCCGCTGTCATTCCGCCCTGCGCGAAACAGACAGAGCCCCAGTTAGGATTCGCTCGCAGGCCGGCTGCGACTGCCCAGCCTCCGGCCAGCGCCCCAGCTCACTCCCACCACCCGGGGCCCCGGAAAGACACGCGCCGGGCGGTGGCGGGCGCCGGGCAGTCGGGCGGGAGGGCTGCAGCAGGCTTACCTCGTATTCGGAGATTCTTCAGAGAGCGGCCGCGGCCGATC
>NW_007253138.1:46493-71483 GCF_000164805.1 Carlito syrichta
GAGGGGGATCCTATGGATGCGAGTTGGCGGCGTGGAGGCTGCGTCCCCTGCAGGCGCCGCGGAAACCGGGGTCCACACGGAGGCGAGCGGAGACGCGGGCGGCTGGCCACCTGCGGGAAACCCTCCTGCCACCGCCTCCCGTGTGCTTTCAAGCCCGGGACGGGCGGCCCCGCTTCCCCATCCTCAGTTCCAACGATGTCTGTAAAAACGCTGCGCACACGTTTTGTCTCCCTTCCCAGGATCGTTTGCTCCCACGAAGTTAGCGCGAAACAAAGTTTTTCTCCACCCTCGCTCAGACCGCCGTGCCGAGCAGCCGTGCACTTGATCTTCACCGCCACCCTCGGCCGGGAGGGCTTCTCCGAGCAGAAGTGGCGGGGTGGAGGCTTTGTCCAGGACCTCCGGGCGCGGATCGGAGAAGGGAGCCGGCAGTGCGGGGCGGCCGTCCCGAAGGTGGGGTTGGTCCCGGGCGCGCCGGCGCCGGGAGGCCCCGGGACAGGGTTTCCTCTCTTCTCGGAGCCCGGGAAAGCTTGCTGGGGACTGTGTCCCGGGGTTCTGGGTGGCTCCTAGGATCGTGCTCACGTAGATGCTGGGGATTAATATGCTTTATGCGTAAGCCTATTATCTGTAGGAATCTTAATCTAGGCACTGTTTAGTTAACATACGTACGCCTGGCCCCTGACCCCACAACTTTCTCTTAAACTGTAATCTGTATTTACTTAAGAGAGGAGGAGCATTTCGTCGCCTCCAGTTCCTCAGCTCCCCTTTTCTACTGCACGAGACTGAAAGTTCATTGAAAGTGGAGATCGTGCCTTAACCACTTCTCTGTTCTCAGCTTGCAGTTATTGCAATGTCCAGCACAAATAAATGTTCGATAAGTATCTGTTGGATGAGTAAGTGCCATGGATTCCTTCTTTGTTCCAGTTCTTTTCCTGCGCAACAAAAAAGCGAGCGGAGGGGACAATATTAGAGATACTTGCTGAAGTTGTCAATAACAGTGAACAATTGGAAACTCTTAAATGACCAAAGATAGGGACTGTGTAAATTATGGCAGCCATTTAAAATGACGATGTAGATCTAGTGTATTAATAGGAAATAATGTTCGTGATATTCAGTCAAACCAAAGATAAATTTGTTTTTATTAACGTTTAAAACACATATAAAATTAAAACGACACATTATAAAATACATTATATATACATGTACATAGAAAAAAGACAGACAATATACATCAAAATGTTAACTGATTTCCTCTCCTCAGTTGTGGAATTACACATGCGTTTTTTGTTGTTTTTTGGTTTGCTTGACTGAACCTTTAAGATGTCCCACAGTTAATACACCGTATATCACTTCTAAAATGAATAGTTTTTAAAAAGAAAAATAAAAGAAACATAAAGTAGCACCACAAGGAAAATAAAATAGGAACACTCCTTCCTTAAGATACTACCCATTGTCTAAATATTCCAAGTCCTTTTTGTTTAACCAAATGTACGTTCAGATATATGCAGCTGATATTTCACTTAGATTTAAGAATGTAACACAATTGCAATACTTTAAAGAAATGTTCCCTGACATTGCTGGTATTATTTTCAATAACAGCAAATTCACTTCTTCTGTTACAGCTTTAAAATCTTAATGCAAATAATTTATCTACTTACTGCCTAAGACAAAAAAATAATCACTAAACTTGAGGTGTGGCCGGGACATGCGTCACCATATTTCACCCTTACAGAAAAGTAGAAATCATCTATGGACATTCTACCAGATTCTTAAAATTGTTCCCATTTTCAACCAATCTTTTAAAATCTATTTTGTAATACCTATCTGTAGTAAATTAACTTCTGCCTAGTACAATTTAATTTTTTTTAATCTTTCATGAAAGTTGAGTACAACTTACCACCTTTTAAATTATCCTAAACCCAATTATCCTAAATTAAAGTGCCTAAACCAACAGCCTTTTGTTGTTATAACTGTATGCTCCTATTAAAGAACATTAAGTTACTCCATTTTTTTCCAAGAAAAAAAATCATCTTTCTTCAATCTTAACAGTGAAACTAAATTTTCCTTGTTACTATTTCAGTCTTTTGAGTGGTTAGGCTCTCTGCATTTGCTCTTAAGGTGAATGGCATTTCTTGCAAAAAAGAACAAGTTCTTAGTATTTGCAAGGGATACTCAACCAGGGAGCAAGAGTTTAGGTAAGTTTTAGAAAGTAATACATTTTGCAATGCTGTGTTTGCTTTATAAACAATAGCACTACATTATTGATCCTAGTCAGCTTGTTATTTGTTAAAATCGCTAAGTGATCTTCTGTGATACTTGCCAGTAGCTAGGTATTCCAAGATTTTTTGAAACTTGTTTTTTCTTTCTTATTTTAGCTGCCTCATATGACTTACTCATTTTGTTTACTTCTTACTACTTCTCTAATTTTTACTTTGATTCTAATCTGGTCATTGAGAATGTGACTTCCTCTTCTTAGTTTTCATTTCCCAGCGAGGCGTCACTTGCTTTGTCAATGAATGTTTGTTTTGGGTAGTATTAGTCATTGATAAAAAATGTTATATAAGAAGATTAAGTCTAAGATCATACTTCTTAAAGACAACTGCTTGATTCTGGAGATACAATAACTCCATTGATAGTCACTCTCTGGGTTCTATGCCCTATGGTGTTGCATGCAGTCATTAATTCTAGTTTATAAATTATATTTTATCAGTTTCAGATATTGTTGTAATGCTGAACAGAAACAAAATCTTTGCCACAAATCTAAGTTCCCTTTAACCTATCTGCTTTGTTACATAGGTCATTTGATGATAAAGCAAGTAAAAAAAAATCACAAAATTTTGTTGGACTATTTCTTGGTAGCTCCCCTTCATAGATAAGCCACACATTTAATATCTAGATAAAGGTCATTTAAATGACAGCCAATGCACTATTAAATGTTATAATCCTATCCATGGTTGATTATGAAAATTCAGCTGGAAACTGTGAAATGTTTCCAAATATCTATCTTCTTAATGCTCTTGTAGTAGCACAAGTTTGTTTTTGTTTTTGTTTTTGTTAAGTATTAACTTTCTTAGTTATTGTCACAGCAGAAAAGTTCCTTAGAATTGTTCCTTTAAATTTTAATGTCTGTCCCAAAAATCTCATTTAAATTTTATTTAAAAAAAATAATTCTGAAGGCATAAAGACCCTCTATGAAAGCAGTTTTAAGTGAAGAGTAAATGTATGTTTCTGAAAGAGAAAGATATATGTATCCATAAAATAAAATCTAGAAGTGTATGCACTAAAATTTCAACAGTGGTTATCTCTGGATAGTAGAATTTTGAGTGATTTATTTTCTGCTTTTCATTTTACTTTTTCCAAAACAAATTTTTACTTGTGCAATTTTTTTAAGGAAAACTATTTTAGAGAAATTTTCTTGAGTATTTTAAACCACAGTTATAAACATTTGGCTATAATAATAACTTGCTAAGTATTATCAGTAAGTTATTATAAACAATCAAAATTATTTGTTTATCATTCAAAAGAACTTACACATTACCTCAATACATATATATTTATTTTTTATTAAAACAAAACATAAAGATGAAATAAGAAATGGCTAAAAGTCATTTGTGATGTTACTTTGCTAATGGCGCAAATAAAAGCCCTAAGGTGGGTTGTACTTCATTTTTTAAATTTCTTGTTAAATACTTTGTGACAATTCCAAAGTTTAGTTCTAAGAAGAGTCTACTTGAATGTTAGGTCGTAATTGCTGAAAACTCACAAAATACAAAGCAAAAAATGGAAGAACTACTATATCAGCTGCAGTTTCTCAACCCTAGCATTCATTTTTCAATTCCATTCATCAGTTGTACTAAAGTTTGTTGTTGTTTTTTTAAATGTAATAAGCCTAACAAATGTCTGTTCATCTTCCCTAATCTCGGTTTTCCTAGCAAACTAGAAGACATAGGAACACTTAGGAATTTTCAACAAATGGTGACAAAATGATTTCCAAATCATTTATCTGAAACATTTTTACGCTGGTTAGAAAAACTTCCGTGATTTGTAAGCATGCAGATGTGAAAATGTATGTATGTGACATATTTAAATATTTTAAATTGTTTTTATTTTAAAGAATCACAAAACTGAAATGTTTCCAAATATCTATCTTCTTAACGCTCTTGTAGCACAAGTTTGTTTTGTTTTTAAAGTATTAACTTTCTTAGTTATTGTTAGCACATTTGCTTTAAAGATTAGATTTAATTTTTTAAAACTGCCTGATAGATAACATGCTAATGAAAGCCACCAGTCATAGAAAAAAAGCTTGCCACAAAATAAATATCAAACATCTGCATGATACAAAAGATTTTCATTTCTCCCCCACCTCATTTCAAAGTATGTGAAAATTAAACTGTATTTTAGGGTCTTACTTATACAAAATTATCACATATGGGACTATCTCTATATTTCTGCCTGAATCCCCTTTTAAATTTCATCTATAGGAACTGCTTCATCGATTTTCATAAAGCATTGCCCTTAATTAAGGAAGTTGTTAATAAGGATAACATTATTAGGTACTTTTCACTTTGGGGCACAGAAAAAAAGAAGACTTTCTTTTCCCAAAGTAATGAATTCAATATTGCATACTTCTGACACCATTGAAAATATATAAAGAAAATTACCTTCATAGTCTGACTTAAAATATTTTGCTAATCTAATATCTTTATAGTATTGTTAGCTAACATCTCAAGGAACAATATATACTTACATGTAGTTAATAGCAAAGGATAATCTATGTAAGTTCATTTTTCACTTAATTTTAATTTTTAAAATGTTGGCTGCCATTGTGACATCTGATTATATTATCATTGCTTTTTCCTTGTAATGATACAGATACACTGCAAAAATCAGAAGTATCATATCTGCCATATTTTAAAACTTGTGCTTTCACTATTTGTGTTACATAAACATAGTTGCAAGATTCTTTTTAAGCTATGTGTGCATTTTGTGAAGGACAGTTTATAATATACTCCTTAAATCCACTTCACTGACATAGTATATAGCCATATGCCAAAGTGGAAAGAATTCTTTTTTTGTTTCTTTGTTTTTGTTTTTTGAGTTGGAGTCTCACTCTGTCGCCCAGACTGGAGTGCAGTGGCTGCTCCCGGCCACAGCAGCCTCGACTGCTGGGCTCTGGCGATCCTTCCGCCTCAGCCTTCCGAGTAGCCAGAATTACAGGCATGTGCTACCATGCCGGGCTGATTTTTTTATTTATCGTAGAAATGAGGTCTCTCTGCCCAGGCGGGTCTCGAACCCACGGGCTCAGGCAATCCACTCACCTTAGCCTCCCAAAGGCGCGGGATTACAGGCTGAGCCACCTAGCCCGGCTGGAAAGAATTCTTAAGACACTGTTGTGAACTTGTGAGAGGTAGGAGTCCAATCTTCCTTTATGTGAGTCATGGCAATTACACCTATTGACTAGATGACAGCTCCAGTGCTAACTTATAATAAATATCAGTTGTTTAATTTTTTCTTTCTTTTCTTTGACTAGGGAGGACAGTGGGCGGGGCTCAAAACATTCCCAAAACTCCTCCACTAAAAAACATAGGACAGTGAAATCAGTATAAGAACAGTGAGCAACTAGAAAACTGGAGCTATTTAGCTACCTATATCTGAAAACTAAACCACTACAAAATAGAAACACAGAACGGGAGACTCCTACAATAAGACCACGATCCTAGATGTGGACCAAAGGTGACCCAGGTTGTAGTGCCCCCTGGGTTCCAGCAATAGCAATTACAAATCTTTTCTGGAGAAAACCATGCACTTCATCAATTCCTAGGACCTTCAGATTAAGATTAAGATCAAACAAAGCTCATATTCAAAGGTTAACAATTTTCCTATGCATAGGAAAAAAATCACCACGAGTAAGAACCAGCAGACATCAAAATCGACATAATTATACCCCAAGAACTTCAGATATTGATCATAACTAACAAAATATAAAGTAGTTATTATATATACAATTATTTCTTTCAAAATGAAGAATTTATTATTTCATTCATGATAGAGGAAAGAGTATTAGACTTACCTTCCCACAATAAACAACTGCTAATCTAGACAAATATGAGACAACTGTTTTTAGGCATTGAAAAATATACAGTGTGGCACTATGACCTTGAAATAAAAGAAACAAACAAGGAAAGTTTCACATTCTCTCCAACTTTCAAAATACAACACTAAGTTGTGGAAAATAAACAGAATATCAGTCTCACTAATATCGAGGGGGGAAAAATTAAAATTCAGAGTTAATGAGGCAATTGAAATTCGAGGGGCAAAATACCAGAAAGGAAAGAACTGTAGAAAATAGGAACTCCAAAAATCTGCACCTGAATTCCTTTGCTTATTTAGCTGAATTTCAAGGTGTTCAAGCACAGAGTGAAACTCCATGTGATCTGGTAGAGAACAGCTCCTGGAGTCTCTGAACTGAATGGAGATTCCAGAGTTTTCAGACTGTTGAAAGGCAGAGTTCCAACTAACAAGTAAAAAGACTTTGGTGAACACTCTGAGCATCCAATTAAGTCTCCCAAAAGGATATAATTTAGGAAAGGGACTGGACAGAGACCTTAAAAAGTCATAACTTAGGGGAAAAAGATACACTAGCCCTAGAATTAGGACTGCTATGGACATATCTAACAAAGCCTAAAACTGAGCCTCAATAGGGTCAAGATCTCCCAATAAATTAAGTAATAAATAGGAGGGAAAACTAAACTCATTAAACAACAACAATAACATTTCAATTTTCAAACACATTTATAATGTCCAGCATACAATAAAAATTTTATTAGATGTGAAGAATCAAGAAAATGTGACTCATCTTCATGAGACAAAATAGTCAATAAAAACAGACCCAAAGGAAACACAGATATTACAATGAGTAGAATTTCATAAATATGATCAAAGATTTAAAAGAAATGCTGGTCACAGTGAATAAACAGATGGAAACTTTCATAAGAGACCTGAGCGAAAATTCTAGAAATAAAAAATATATATATCAGAATGTTGATATAACATTAATCAGAAATCCACCAGATGACAGATTATACATAAAAAAAAATCTGTGAACTTGAAGACAGACTAATAAAAAGGCACAAAGAAGGAAAAGACTAGAAACAAAGAAAAAGTCTCTGTAAGCCATATACAAAAATTAAGCAGTATGAAATATGTATAACTGGAGTCCCAGAAGATGTAGAGAGAAAGATTAAGGCAGAAAAAAATACTTAAAGTATTAATGGTGGCAGTGTTCCATATTTGATGAAAACTATCAGTACACGGATCCAAAAAGCTGAATCACAAACAGAATAAACAGAAAGTAGGGCACAGTGACTGACACCTGTAATCCCAGCATTTTTGAAGGTTGAAGTAGAATTGCTTGAGTCCAGGAGTTCAAGATTGCAGTGAGCTATGAGTGTGTCACTGCACTTTACCCTGCGTGACAGAGTGAACTCCTACCTCTAAAATAGTATAAAATTAAAGTTAACACACACAAAAATCATTCCCACCTTGGTGCTGTGGCTCAGGTCTGTAATTTCAGCACTTTGGGAAGTGGAGGCAACAGAATTGCCTGGACCCAGGGGTTTGAGACCATCCTGGGCAACTTGGTGTGACTGCATGTCTACTGTGAAATATTACAATTAACCAGGGCTTGTGGTGTGTACGTGTAGTTCCGCTACTTGGAGGACTGAGGCAGAAAGACCACCTGAGCTCAGCAGGTCAAGGCAGTGGTATCCATGAGTGTGCCACTGCACTTTAGCCTGGGTGACAAAAGTGAAACTCTGACTCAAAAAAAAAAAAAAAAATCATTCCCAAACATATACTAATCAAATTGCCAAATATCAAAAATAATGAGAAAATTTTAAAAGAAATGAGGAAAGAGAACAAAAGATAAATTAACTACAGGACAACAATAATGAGAATTACTGATGACTTCTAGTCAGAAACCATGCCTGCTGGATTTCAATGAAATGACATCTTTAAACTACAGAAGGGAGAAATATCTGCAATCTAGAATTCTGTATCTAGTGAAAACAATTTTTGGAAATGAAATTGAAATAAAGATATTTTCATGCTAAAAATTAATTCTTCATCAACAGATGTGTTCTAAAATAAATATTAAAGGATGTTCTGTAGACTGGAAGGAAATAGCACCATATGAAAATTCAGATCTACATGAAGAACAAAGAATGGAGAAAATCATTAATATATGAATAAGTAAAGATAATTTTCTCATTTTTTCCGTAACTTTAAGTGACAAGTTCTTACTTAAAGCAAAGACAGTAGTAATATATTGTACATTTAAATTGTAAAAAATAAAATGTATGACAGGACTGTTGTAAGATTTTCACATTATACATGAAGTGGTTCAATATTAGTTTAAGGTATACAATGATTAGTTAAGAAAGTATATTACACAAATAGCTACATGGGAGATTTTTGCCCTAACATATCAATTATCACATAGACAGTAAATGAACTATACCATTCCTGATTTCAAAACTTGCTACAAAATTGCAGTAGTTTAGACAGGGTGGTACAGGCAAAAGGCTAGACACATAGATCAATGGAATATAATGAGAGTCCAGAATAAAACTTTACATTTATGACCAATGGTTTTCAACAGTTGAATTGTTAAGACAATACAATAGGGAAAAATAATCTTCAACAAATGATCCTGGGACAATTGGATATCCATATGCAAAAACAAAAAAAAAAGTTGGATTCTTACCTCAGATCATGTACAAAACTAACTGAGAATGGGTTGTAGGTCTAAATGTAAGAGCTAAACTATAAAACCCTTGGAAGAAAACAAGAGTATGTTCTTTGTGATTTGTAGTTAAGCAATGCTTTCTTAAGTAGTTCCCCAAAAGCTTATGTGACAAAAGAAAATAATAGCAAGATTGAACTTCATTAAAATTAATAACATTGACGCTTTAAATAACACCACTGAGAAATAAAAAAAAAAAAAATCAACCCTCAGAATGAGGGGAAACAGTGGCAAATCATGTATCTGATAAAGGATTTGTAGCCATAATAAATTTTTTAAAATATGTAAGACTCAATAACAAAAAGGAAAATTACTCAATTTAAAAATGGAACAAGGATTTGAACATACATTTCTCCAAAGAAGATATACAGTCAATAAGCACATTAAAGATGGTCAACATCATTAGTCATAAGAGAAATGAAAATCAAACCACAATGAGATACCACTTCACACCCACTATGATAGCTAAAATAAAATAGAGAAAATAACTTATGTCAATGAAGATATGAAAAAACTGGAACCCTCATGTGTTGCTGGTGGGATTGTAAAGTCTGTTCAACATTGCAAAACAGTTGGGCAGTTTCTCAAAAAGTTAAACAGAGTTTCCATGTAAGTCAGCTATTTCACTCTTAGGTATATATTCAAAATAAATGAAAACATATGTTCACACAAAGAGTTGTACACAAATGTTCATAGAAACATCATTCATAATAACTAAATGTGAAAACAGCAAAAATATTCATTAACAGATGAATAAACAACATGTGGTATAGTCATATGTGGAATATTATTCAGTCATAGGAAGGAAAGCACTACTGACATGTGCTATAATATGGATAAACCTTAAAAATGTTACGTGAAGTAAAAAAAGTCAGACACAAAAAGACAAATATTATATTACTCGGACTTAAATAAAATGTTCAGAATAAGCAAATCTATAGAGAAAAAGATATATTTATGGTTGCCAGGAGCTGGGGTAAAGGGAGAATTGGTATAAAACTATTTTTAGGATGATGAAAATATTCTAAAATTAAATAATTGTGATGGTTGCTTAACTCTAAATATACTAAAACCACTGCACTGTGCACTTAAAAAATATGAATTTATTGTACATGAATAATGTATCTCAATAAAGTTATTATTTAAAAAGTAACAAATACCCTAAACTCAACACTTTATAATTGTTTTACTACAGTTCACTATTATCTGTGTCCTGATTTTTTACTTCTATTGTCTTGGTATATTGGGGGAAAATTAAATTTACTTATTGTTCCATATTAAAGGCAAATTTTAAAAACATCAAATGAAAACTAATATGGCTATACTAATATTAGACAACATAGACTTCAGAAAAAGGATAAAAAGAGAAATTGCATAATAATCAGGTGGTCGATTCACCAAGGAGACATCAGAATTCTAAAAATAATAGTCCCCCTCATCCACGTCTGTGGTTTCAGTTACCTTCAGTCAACTGTAGTCTGAAAATACTAGATGGAAAATTCCATAAATAAACAATTCATAAATTTAAAATTGTGCATCATTCCGAGTAATGTGATGAAATCTTGCACCATCCCACTTTATCTTGCCCCAGACATGAATCATCCCATTGTCCAGTGTCTCCACACTGTGTAGGCTACCCACCTATTCCTCACATAGTAGCCATCTCAGTTATCAGGCCAACAGATCACAAGAAGAAGTAAACTGCAATAAATATTTTGAGAGAGAAAGACCACGTTCACATAACTTATAATATATTGTTACAATTGTTCTATTTTTATTATGAGTTATTGTTGATCTCTCATTGTACCTAATTTATAAATTAAACTTTATCATAGGTATGTATGTATAAAATACAGTATATATAGGGCTTGGTACTATTCATGATTGTGGGATCTTGAAAAGTATTCCCTTGAGGTATGGGCATTTAAGGTTCTGATCAGGAATTGATTGCCAGTTCCAATTTCCATGAAGGTGTCTCCTACGTATTCTAAGATTCTTATAGTTTGAGGTTTTACATTTAGGTCTTTGATCTATTTAGAGTTAATTTTTGTGTATGGTGATAGGTAGGGGTCCTGTTTCAAGCTTCCGCATGTGGTCAGACAGTTTTCCCAGCAGCGTTTATTGAATAGGTTCTCCTCTCCCCAGTGGTTGTTGTTGGAGGCTTTGTTAAAGACGAGTTGGTTGAGAAATTGAGGCTTTGCTTCTGGAATCTCTATTCTGTTCTATTGGTCTATATGTCTGTACTTGTACTAATACCAGGCTGTTTTGATTACTGTAGCCTTATAGTAAGGTTTGAAGTCTGGAAGTGTGATACCTCCTGCTTTGTTTCTTTTGCTACGGATTGTTTTGACGATTCATGGTCATTTATGTTTCCATACAAATTTCTGTATCGTCATTTCCAGGTCTGAGAAGAAAGCAATTCCCCTACTGGGAATATACCCGGAAGAACTCAAATCATTCTACAAAAGAGATACCTGCACATGTATGTTTGTTGCAGCTCTATTCACAATAGCAAAAACATGGAACCAACCATGTTGCCCATTGAAGTTGGACTGGATAAAAAAATGTGGTACATAAACACAAGGGAATATTATGCAGCCATAAAGAAGGATAAACATATGGACTTTGTAACAACTTGGATTTAGAGTCGATCATACTCAGTGATCTACCACAGAAACAAAGAACAGAGTACCATATGTTCTCACTCATAATAAGTGGAACTTGAACAATTATAGTACTATAAGAAAGCGATTGGCAGTCAAGAGAAACTTCTAGGGGAGGGAGGGGCGCACCTCATCAACAAGGGTACCTACATAATCAATGTTGTATACCTAACCCTCAATTGTACCCCACATCTTTATAATAATAATTTTAAAAGGAAGCTGAAAGAAAAAGTATTCCCCACAGATAAGGGGGGACTAATGTCTACTGTATGTGTGTATTAGCAAGAGAATTTCTAAAGCATGAAGTAAAAACTGGTAGAACTGTAAGGAAAAAGAGACACAATTATGATTGAAAACTTCAATTACTTCAGTAATCAATAGAACAATATATAGAAAATCAGTTGGAGCATAGAAGACCTGAACAATATTATCAACCACTTTACCTAATTGACACTCAGAACAATCCACCCAAGAATAACAGAATACACATTTTTTCAAGTGCACATGGAATACTCACCAAGATAGATCACAGTTTGCTCCTTAAAACAAATTCCTAGGAATGAATTTAACTAAGGAGGTGAAAGATCTCTATAAGAACAACTGCAAGGCACTCATAAAAGAAATTGGAGAGGATACAAACTAAAAGAAAGATATCCTCTGTTCATGGATCAGAAGAATTAATATTATTAAAATAACTATACTGCCCAAAGCAATCTACACAGGGTAATCAAAATATCTATCAAAATACTAATGTCATTTTTCACATAATTAGAGCAACAATCCTAAAATTCATATGGATCCAAAAGAGAACCTAAATAACTAAAGCAATCCTGGACAAAAGAACAAAGCTGGAAGTGTTACACTACTTGACTTCAAATATATAACAAGGTTATAGTAACCAAAACAGCATGGTACTGGCATAAAAACAGACTCTCAGAATAATGGAACAGAATAGAAAGCCCCAAAATAAATTCATGTATTTACAGCCAACTAATCTTTGGCAGTGTTACCAAGAACATATACTGGGGAAAGGACACCCTCTTCAATAAATGATGCTGGGAAAACTGGATATCCATATGCAGAGGAATGAAAACTGAATCCCTATATCTCTCACCACATATAAAAATCAACTTAAGATGAATTAAAGCCTTATATGTAAGCCCTGAAACTAGAAAACTACTCCAAGAAAACATAGGGGAAACACTATAGGCCATTGGTCTAGGTAAAGATTTTATGATTAAGACTCCCAAAGCACAGACAACAAAAACAAAAATGGACAAATAGAACTATGTGAAATTAAAAAGTCTCTGTACAGCAAAACAAGCAATCAACAGAGTGAAGAAACAACCTGTTGAGTGGGAGAAAATATTTGTAAACTGTTCATCTGATCAGGGACTAATATCTAGAATACAAGGAACTCAATCAACTTCATCATCATCATCATCATCATCATCATCATCCCATCAAAAAGTGGGTAAAGGACATGAATAGAGAATTCTTAAAAGAAGACATATAAATGACCAACAGCTACATTAAAAATGCTCAATATAGCTAATCATCAGGGAAATTCAAATCAAAACCACATTGAGATATCATCTTACTCAAGTTAGAATAGCTATTGTCAAAAAGACAAAAAATAACAGATGCTGGTCAGGATGTGGCTAGTAGGGAACTCTTATACATCGTTGATGGGAATCTAAATTAATATAGCCATTATGGAACTCAGTATGAAGATCTCTCAAAAACCTAAAACTAGAACTATTATATAATCCAGCAATCACTACTGGGTATTTATTGAAAGGAAAATAAATTAGTATATCAATGGGATACCTGTATTCACATGTTAATCACAGCGGTATGCACAATAGCAAAGATATATTTTATTTTATTTTATTTTAAAGATGTGGGGTACAATTCAAGGTTAGGTATACAAATACTCATTATGCAGGTACCCTTATTGATGAGGTTGTGCCCCTCCCTCCCCTGGCAGTTTCCCTCAACTGCCAATCCCATACCCCTTCCCTAGCAGTTTCCCACTACTGCCAATCCCTTTCTTATAGTATTATGATAATTGTTCAAGGTCCGAATAGCAAAGATATAGAATTAATTTAGTTTTTGATAGAAGGATGAGTGGATAAAGAAAATGTGGTATATATACATGGTGAAATACTATTTGGCCATTAAAAGGGTGAAATCATGTTATTTGCAGAAACGTTGATGGAACTGGAGGTCATTATGTTGTTACATAAGCCAGGCACAGAAAGACAGATACTGCATATTCTTACTCATATGTGAGAGTTATAAAATTCAATCTTGTGGAGATAGGGAAAAAATGATAGATATAAGAGGTTGGGAAGGGTGTGGAGGGATGATGAAGAGAGGCTGGTAAATGGGTAAAAACATAGTCAGATGGAAAAAATAAGTTCTGATGATCAGTAGCCGAGTAGGTTGACTATGGTTAACAACAGTGCATTGTATATTTCAAAGCTGCTAAGAGAGAAGAATTGAAATGTCTCCAACACCTAGAAATGATAAATACTTAAGGTGATGGATATCCTGAATACTCTGACTTGATCATTACATGTTCAATGCACATAACAAATACTCATATTTGCTCTATAAATAGGTAAAATTTAAAATGGGAGAGTTTACTACAAGACTTGACTAACTGTATTATGTGTACTTCAAGAAGAAGAAAATGGTCTTAGAAAGATAGTCTATGAATAGACACTTCTCAAAAGAAGGCATACGATCAACTAGCAGATACATGAAAAAATGCTCAACCTCACTAGTCATCAAAGAAATACAAATTAAAACTACACTGAGATACCACCTAACTCTAGTCAGGATGGCCATTATCAATAATTCAAAAAACAACAGATTCTGAAAAGAATGTGGGGAAAAGGGAACACTGCTACACTGTTGGTGGGAGTGTAAATTAGCACAACCTCTCTGGAAAACAGTTTAGTCATTTCTAAAAGATTTAAAACTTGACCTTCCATATGACCCCGCAATCGCCCTTCTGGGAATATACCCAGAGGAATTCAAATCACTCTATGAAAAAGATACCTGCACATGCATGTTTATTGAAGCATTATTCACAATAGCAAAAACATGGAACTAACCATGCTGCCCATTGAAAACGGACTGGATTTTTAAAAATGTGGTACATATACACAATGGAATATTATGCAGCCATAAAGAAGGATAAAATTTTGAACCTCGCAGCAACTTGGGTGGATTTAGAGTACATAATACCGAGTGATTTATCACAGAAACAAAGAACTGAGTACCACATGTTCTCACTCATAAGCAGACCTTGAACAATTGTCATCATACTATAAGAAGGGGATTGGCAGCAGTGGGAAACTGCCGGGGGAAGAGGGGCGGGATTGACAGTAGTGGGAAACTGCCAGGGGAGTGAAGGTGGGATTGGTAGTAGTAAGAAACTGCCAGGGGTTGGGGGGGGCACACCTCATCAACAAGGGTAACTGCATAATGAATATTTGCATACTTAACCCTGAATTGTACTCCACATCTTTAAAATAACAAAATTTAAAAAAGAATAAGTAAATTTGAAAAAAAAGATATTCTGAGATACAAGAAAGAAAATGTAGAATATGTTACTAAAACATGCAAATTAAATACAAACATTCTGCATTTAATAATAATAGGACTTTAATTTTAAAATACAAAATATTGGAACAATAGCTTGTTATTTTGGAGCAGATGATCTGATCTATACATTCTTGTACATACCTTTTATGTAACTATCTTTGTTGAGTATGTATCCAAGAGTAAAATGCCCAATAAACTGTGTATTAGTGGTTGCCAAGTGTTATAGTACCTGAGAGATTATGAATGGGGCTGTGGAAGTCACTGCCTTGGTGTAAGCATCCACCTATACAGGCAAGAAGCCAAGGGCTGGGTGGTGTGCAGAGGGCTGGAATTGAAGAGTGAGGCCAGCAGTCAAAATGAAGTGATCTCAGAGTAGCAAAGTAAGGATCACCTGGGACCCACTGAACATGCTGTATCTGACTGCCATGACTGTCTGAGAGTAGTAGCCTCTGATTGGTGCCTATCTTCCAAATACTGCATAATTTCTCTCATTGGCCAGCTCTAATCCATATAGGGAAAGGAATTTGGAGAAATTTTGTTTTCTCCCTGTGTCACGAACCCCCAAGACCATCCCAGGTTTGATGATTGGCTAGGAGGACTCAGAGGACTCAGCATACAGTCATAGTCATGGCTATGATTTATTATAGTGAAAGGATACAAAGCAAAGTAAGCAAAAGGAAAGGCACAAGGGATGAAGCCTGAAGAAACCAGGTACTAACTTCCAAGAATTCCCTCTTAGTGGAGTCACACACATACTTAATTCCTCCAACAAGTTTGTGACAGCACATATGAAGGTTTTTTTTTTTTTTAAAAAAGACTTACTGCCTGAGTTTTGTATTGAAGGCTTCACATGGATACTCTCTGCCTAGCATGTACCCAAATTCCAGATGTCCAGAATAAAGCAGATGTTCAGCATAAATCATATTGTTTGTACAGTCTAGGCACAGTGAGTAACTCTTATCAGTTCTGGGGATGGTAGAAATCCTCCCAAAATCGAAGTCCCCAGGCACCAACCCAAAGCCAACTTCCAAGCAGAACTTTTAAAGGCAGCAGCCTCAGACCTGCTATGTTAACTATTTTCTGCACATAGCTTTAGACCTGGGTGCTTTATTGCCACACTGAAAACACAGTCCCACACATGTTGCTAATAAAAAGAGAGACTGCATGCTTAGAGTCCAAAAATATCAAATATTCACTACAGAAGTGATTATTATGCTCACTCCAGTTTGAGAGTACTGGCTAGATGCTATAGATTTTCTCCTATATGTTTGGAGGTATACATTATTTTCAGGAGAAAATTTATTTGTTTTAAGAACCCTTCTGCCCTCCTGGTAAGCTGGGAAATGAAATATACACATATTGCTTTAAAAGTTGAGGTAACAAAATCTTTAGCAGTTATACCCATTTCAGCTATACTCTTTTAAGTTTGCTGTGTCTGAGCCTAATTCTTTGCACTGCAGGGTGGAGTTGGTAATCCACACGTATATATGAAATTTAACATACTTTCATCAAAATGAGTCATTGGGACTTAGGCTTTAAGAAAATCTGACTCAATGGTGACTTAGTAATGTTATGAAAAATAAACTTTAAAAATACTTTTTTCTTTCAATATTAATAATAGTACCATTAGTCTAAAAACGCCTTGTAAAAACATTAATTCTATTTTTTAAACTTTTAATTTTAATCCAACCTGAAGTATGAAGACTCATCAGATTCTGTGATGAACATAAAACTCACAATTGGCAATTTATGTTCTTGTTTTGGAACTAACTCTGCCTTTGTAGTGTCTCTGACAAGTAATTTTTTTCATGCCTTTAGATTCCTGGTGGGGGTTCATTTGATTGGAAATTGCCTTTCATTTTATCTCCTAACAAGTGGAAATTATTCTTTAAAATATTTTCAAAGCCACATTGCTACATAAGAAAGTATTTAAAAATTAGCTTACACCATGGAAATAGACCTAGATGTACCAAAATAATGTGACCAGGAAGGCTGGGCTGGAGTTTCATTCTCCTTCTTAAATTTGGCTGATCATATTTGTAAAGACTAATTTCATATAGTAAAATATACTGCAATAAGTAATTCTTGAACCTGTAATTTCAGTCACAATGTCAAAGGTTTGTGATATATGTACCTGGAAGATAAGGATATATTGAAACCCGAATCTATCACTTGGATGCAAAGGTTACCATGAAAGACCTGAGATACAAAACATCTAGTAATGCAGGAGAAGAGATAATAAGGATTTCTTTGAACGTATAGTTGATCTCTTAAGAAGGAAGGGAAATCCCCAGGGGTTGAAAGACTGTCTTCCAGGGAGCCGGAAACCAGAATGGTTAGCTGCAGCTGACATAATGACTTCCTGGGGTCTTTTGATAATATTGACAGTGAAGAGATGTGTTTTAAACATAGTTTGGGAAGCATACGAATTTGAGTCTATGCAAAAGTGGAAAGTTGAAACTGAGACTCCTCTTATAGGTATAGCCTAAGATCTGGAGAGGCTACATCCTCAGAAAAAGAGTGATTTAGAATAAATGGTCATTCCAGCCATGGGACGTGATGCGGTCACCTGTCTGTTTTGTCTTGAACTCAGTGTGAAAAGAAGGTCATCCTTGCGCATTCAGTCAAGCTGTTGCAGTTTCAAACTTCCCATCTACACTTACCTGCAAAATCTGGAAAATTCCAAGTAAATATATTGTCTTAAAGCCCTGAATTAGTATAATTGGGACACCAGAAAGGTGCTGAGATAAAAAACCTCTAGAAAGATAAATCTTTTTCCCAGGCATCACAGTATTCCCACAGACAAAGCCCACACAAACTTTTCAAGGGTCAGCAGAATGACAGAAAAGGAGAATAATACTTCTCCCAAGAATTTCAGATAATGAAGTGGTTACACGCATAATAAAAATAATCATGTTAAAGTGTTTAAAAGAAAAAAGGTGGAATAAAAACATCATGCAAACAAAATAAACAATTGAAAAAGATCAGATGGATATGAAAAGTAATTAAATAGACTTTAGGCAAAAACATATTTAAAATAATTCAATGGATGGGTACTTAAAAATCTAACCAATAGCAAAACCTATCTTAAATGACTTTATAGGTAAATTCTATCAAAAAATTTAAGGTCTAGGTGATTCTAATTTTATTCATACTTCTATGAAAAGTAAAATGAGAGTGCATTCTTCCAGTGATTCTACAAGCTTAATATAATCTTATCATCCAAACTAGACAGAGATGGTTGAGGAGACTGACAATACAAACCAATCTGCAGATGATACTTACATAGTTTCTAAAAATTATATAGAAAATATTAACAAGTTGAATCCAGTTGTTGTACATGTGTGGCCCAAATAGCCAACACATTTTTAAAAAATTGCCAGAGGCAGTACTTCACGCCTTTAATTCCAGCACTTTGGTAGACCGAGGAAGGTGGATTGCCTGAGCCCAGGGGTTCGAGACAAGCCTGTGTAATATAGAGAATATAGTGAAAACACTTCTCTACAAAAATAAAAATAAAAAAATTAGCCAGGCATGGTGGTCTGCATCTGTAGTCCCAGCTACTTGGGATGCTGAAGTGGAAAGATCACGTGAGCCCAGGAGTTTGAGGCTGCAGTGAACTGTCATCATCGTGATCATGCCCATTCAACTCCAGCCTGGCGACAGAGTGAGACGCCACTAAAAAAAATTTTTTGAGTGCTGTAGCTCAGATCCAACACGCTTTTGAAGAAGATGACCCAAGTGAGAGGGCTTGCCCTACTATTTATTAAGAAATATTATAAAAATATTAAATAGAAAATGGAACAAAACAGAGAGATTCACAACAGACCCATGCAGGAAAGGAAGATTGGCATATGACAGAGAGTTAGCCTCACATATCAGTTGAGAGCATTGGACTCTTCAATAAATGGTCTGGAAAAACTGCTAATTTGTTTTTCCACACTGTGGCAGGGTGAGGGGGTGGAAGAAAGATTTACATTTCTGGTTGGGTTCAAAAAACTGAAAATGGGCTGGGTATGGTAGCTCAAGCCTGCACTTTGGGAGGAAGCGGGAGGACTGCTTGAGCCCAGGAGTTCAAGACCAGCCTAGCCAACATAGTGAGACCTCATCTCTACAAAAAAATCAAAAAATTACCCGGGCATGGAGGCATGTGCCTATAGTCCCAGCTACACACAAGGCTGAGGCCAGAGGATCATCTGAGCCCAGGAGTTGGAAGCTTCAGTGAGCTGTGATTGTGCCACTGTACTCCAGCCTGGTTGACAGGGTACAACCCCAACTCAAACAAAACAAAACAAAACAGCAAAGAACTTAAAATATAAAGTAAAATTTTAAACTTTTAGAAGAAAATATGAAAGAATGTCTTCATGAGCTGTTGAAGGTAAGAGTTTCTTAAATAAGACAAATTGCCACTTGGCAAAATCTATGCAAGTGGAGAATGTGCATAAGCTACCATTTAGTAATTCCTCTCCTTGGTCTATGCCACAGAGAGACCCTTGTCCATGTGCTCGCAGAAACTCTGACATAAACATTCAGAGAATTGTTCTTTATAATAGCAAAAGATTGGGAACACTCTAACATGAACTTCAGTAGAAAGATAGAAGCATCTGTGGTTTAGTCATTCAATAGAATGATACATCCCTCTCAGACATAATGATAAGCAATGAAAGCAGAACACAGAAAAGTACAAACAGTGTAATGATAGTTATATATTTTAAAAATTACAAAGTAACACTTAAAATTATTCACAGTAATGAAAGCATAAATAAATGCGTGAGAATGATAAGCACCATAATCAGGTATTGGTTTTCTCTCCGAGGGAGCAAAATGTTAGTAGGCCAAAGTTCACAGGTAGCTTTGAATATATTTATAATGTTTTATTTAATGATAGAATTAACTTCTCAAAAGTGACAGAGGGAGATATGCAAAACTGATACTATTATTATAAATAAAAAATTAAATATTGTGAAATTTATCTTTAGATACTAAGAAAAGTAAGAGGTAATTTATGATAAACAAGAAACTATCATTAATGTATGGTCCCAGCTTCATTTCACAAAAGTATTGCCTTGCTTGTTTACCCATCTTATATACCAGATGTGGTTCAAAATGGTTTCAGTCTGTTTGCAAAAGTTGATTCTGCTTTCAAAGGGTAAACATTTATTATGCTTTGGTAACAAAGATATTAAAAATAAATTTTTCCTAAGTCCTAAAGGCAAATTTGAAAATGGAATCCATCTGCACCCCCCTTCTTGACACAATAAGTAAATCCTAATCTTTTTGTTGGTATATAATACTTGTACATATTTATGGAGTACATGTGATATTTTGAAACATGCATAGAATGTGTAATAATTAAGTCAGTATTTAGGCTAGCCATCACTTTGAATATTTATTATTTCTTTGTGTTGGGAGCGTTTCAGACATTCTCTTCTAACTATTTTCAAATATACAATATATTGTTGTTAACTGTAGTCACCCTACTGTGCTGTTGAACCCTAGAGCTTATTCCTTCTAACTACCTCTTTTCATCTCTTCTCCCCACACCCTTCCCAGCCTCTGATACCTATTGTTCTATTCTATACCTCTATGATATTGTGTTTTTTTTAAGCTTCCACATATAAGTGAGAACATATTTGTATTTCTGTGCCTGACTTATGTCACTTAACATAATGACCTCCAGCTCCATCAAAGTTGCTACAAATGACAGGATTCTATTCTTTTTTTATGGCCAAATAGTATTCCACTGTGTATATATATCACATTTCTCTATTCATCTGTTAAACGATGCTTAGGTTGATTCCATATCTTTGCTATTATAAATAGGTGTTACAATAAACATAGAAGTACAGGTATCTCTTTGATAGGTTGACAAATCTTAATCTTACACAAAGCATCGAGGTAAGTGTACATCCTCACATATTGACTACTTTGGAGGGGAACAATACTGTTCTGGATATATAAACTCTGAAATATTTGCTAAACAATCAATTCTAGTATGCTGTCATTTTTCTGCAGTTATTATAACTTTGTAGTTCATTTTCCCAAATTTATCTGATACTAATTAAATTTATATATTGAGTTGTTAACACCTTCTCTTGAAACCAAGCCTTGTAAACTTAATACTAAACATGCTCTGATTGTCATCTGTATCATAACAAAAAAGAAGCAGCAGTTTCTAATTTCTGACTTATTTGTTTCTCACTGATAATTTTCAAGCTTTTCTTTGTTTATTGTTGATTATTATTCAGTGAGATTAGGGAGAAATGTGTATCATATATATAACGAAAGCAGGATATCACAATTAAAACCTTGGGTGTGGGATGTAAGCCTTATTGGCCATGAAATTTGGGCAAATGATATATCATCTCGAAGTCCCATATTTTTCATAGAAAAATAAGCCTTACTTGAAAGGGTTGGTATAAGTTTTAAATGAGATGAGGAACATAAGGCACCTAGCACAGTGTCTAGTAAATAGTAAGCGCTCAATAAAAGCTAACATATGGTGAATATGATGATGACAGTGCAGCCTAAATGAAATTGACTTAAATGCTGAGTGGATAATTTGACCACTCAAATCAATGAATAAAACACATAGAATAACAATAACTAGGTTTACAATGAATATTCAACTTCCAACTGCCTCTCAAACTTGCTTATCAAGTATAAGTTTTGTAACTTAGGTGATGTTGCAGCTGAAATGATTCAGGATGCTTACAGGACTTTGACAGGCCAAAGCAAACCCTTAATGACATGGGGAGGGTCAGCTGTAGGGTTTGGTCCATAAAATATACACTTTTATGTCCCTTCTTATCTGTTGAGAGAGCCACTATCCCTAACGAAAATATACTTCTGATTTATCCCTGATAACTTTTCCTGGCAGGTGTACCTGTCCCTCAGTTGCTGTAAGAGTGGCTGGTAAAGCTCACAGATGCAATTTACTCTGGAAAATTTCTTTCAACCCAAAAGGAGCACCAGTGTCCTGAGATTCAAAGAAGACTGAGGTTGAGGAAGGAAGGACTCCTCTAATGGCCAATGACTGACTGAGCGGGGTGGTATAAAAGCCCAGCTCCTTGCCTCAAGGTGGCAATTCTCAGTGGTGCCTTTCTTCCTTCAAAATCAGGTTGAGGTGGAATTTGAGATGAATTCATGTCTTTGCCCAACTTCTTCCCTTTTATTCTCCTGCTTCCTTATTTTCTACAGGTTTCTCCTGAAAGTACCCCTTACCACAAGGTATTAAAGAGCGCGTACAAGTTTTTGTGCATTTGTCTAGAAGGGAAACAACAACAAAAAAATCTCCACTATTCATAATGCATCTGAAGAAGTAGACATACTAGGAAGATACCTTTTATGCTGATGTTTTAATCCATTCTGGCTGCTATAACAATGCCCCATAGACTGTGTGGCCTATAAATAATAGAAATTAATTTCTATTCCCTCATACAAGAATTCGTATCTTGGTCATTGCTAAGCTATGAAGTGTTGTGCTCTTTGTGCTATGGCCAGGTCATGTTTTCTTAAGCTTTGACCCTCTCCCCTACCTTGGGGAAGTGAATCACTTCTTTCTCTCTCTAATTTCCTTTCTAAATAAAGTATATTTTCTAATCTTAAAAAAAAAAATTCCTATCTCAAGTTGTTTCTAGGGCACCCAACTGTTATGAACTAAATTTTGCGTCCTTCCCTCCTGAATTCATATATTGAAGCACAATCCCCAATGTGGTGGTACTTGAAGGTGGGACCTTTGGGAGGTAATTAGATCATGAGAGTAGAACCTTCACAAATGGAAATAGTGCCTTTATGACAAGAAGTCAGAGAGCTAGCTCAATCTCTTTCTGCTGTAGAGTGAGGAACCAAGGAGAAGCTGACAGTCCAAAATCCAGAAGAGGGCCCTCCCCAGAACTTGACCATACTGGCTCCCTGATCTCAGACTTTTAGCCTCCAGAACCCTGAAATATAAATTTTTATTGTTTATAGGTCACACAGTATATGGGGCATAGTTATAGCAATCAGAATGGATTAAAATATCAACCTAAAAGATACCTTCCTAATATATCTACTTCTTCAGATGCATTATGAATAGTCAATTTTCTGTTGTTGTTTCTCTTCTAGTCAAATGTACAAAAACTTTTTTGTTCTTGAATACCTTGTAGTTTTGATTTTTCTAGTCCTGTACATCTGTCTAGATCTTGGAGGTTAGGTAACCACCATAGCTTAGTTCACCTCTTTAGATCTATACATATTAAAGATGAGAAACCAGAAGAATAACTCTGGTCCCCTGAGGCATGTGGGAGGCAACAGGATTTTAGTGCTTTACTTAACACAGCCTCTACCATTTAGGGTGAAGCTCTGACAAGCATATTGTATTAGCTTCATACAATAACTTACATTTTATCCTAAGTTTAAAAAAAGGTTCCTTTTAATATTGCTGCTAGAGACATGATGGAGAGATAAGCTTTCATGTCTGATTACCTATGTTTGGAGATCATCAAGTTGAAAGGAAAGATATGCTTTACACTACGAAATAAAACTGTTCATCAGTTGTAAATAAAGATTTCAAAAATGTAGTGTAATATTTTAATATTTCAAAGATCTGTTTCTAAGAACAGACATTGGTGGTCGTAGCAGGTATTTCTTTGGTCTCCTTTGCAGATAAGAACCTGGCCAC
Organism: Carlito syrichta; assembly: GCF_000164805.1. Taxonomy (NCBI): domain Eukaryota; kingdom Metazoa; phylum Chordata; class Mammalia; order Primates; family Tarsiidae; genus Carlito; species Carlito syrichta. The sequence continues at coordinate 70,237 of NW_007253138.1, forward strand.
AAAGAGCATACATCAGTTACTGAATATCACACTCAGTTGGGCACATCCCAAACCACAGTTTGACTTTAGATATATGTTTGTTTTCAGGCAGTGGTATTTGCGACATCTCGGATACTAAAGAATATGTGTGCAGCAACATTATTTCTAATAATCGTATTGCTATTAGACCTCTCAGTGACCTTTGATTCTACTAAGAGAGAATCTGACTGTCATAGACACTAATTACATTTTGTCTATCATATCATCAGGGTTGGATAGCTATAGTGACCTGTCCGTCATCTGATTTATTTCCCATGATAAATGGCAGAGATTGCAGACTAAATGTATAGGCCAAATTTGGCCTACAGAGATATTTAGTTTGGTTGCATAGGGCATTTTAAAAATTGAATTAACAATAAAAAGTGGAAATTTTATATATAAACCTTAATATTCAGCTTCTCTTTTAAAAAATGGAGAATATAGCCACACTGGGCTCACAATTCATCAGAGTTGAGTTATATATTGTTAGGGCCTAGATGGGAAACAAATGGCAAACTCAAATTTGGGAAATTTGAAGAAGACTTAATTGAGGGATTGTTTACAAACACATGAGCTGTAAGTCAAAAACCCACAAAATAAAGGGCAATACCCTCAGGCTAGTAAATACAGGCAAGATTTGCAATCCTGAAGGAGGAGCAGAGTAAGAGGCACTAAAACCCAGAGAACCAGCACAATGTGGAGAAGGCTACCTCCAGAGCTGTGACCTTTGGGTAAATGACACAGCCAGCCAGCTTGTAGTGACCCCTTTGGGAAGATGCTGAAGAAATAAATACCCAAACCTCACTCTCTGTTCCTCTGGTTAACCACTAGGGCTTCTCATGGGCTAAATGAAACTGGAATCTACAAGTCAAAGGAGGCTCTTGGAGCAATCTGTAAGGGTTGGTCTTGAGGGAAACAGAGCAGAATAAAGAAGACTGGAGTGGGGGAATCCAGACAACCAAACAGGAGATATCCAGCACAATTAGCAACTCATTCGTGTAGATAGAACTTATAGTCTAACAATACATACTGTTCTTCTGTTCTCTACTGTCTTCATACCAAGTCTGAGTACCAGTTGCCATTTACCATTATGCTGGCACTATGATGTTTCTTCTAGGATAAAACCATCTCTCTACCAATGTTCCTCAAAAATAGGCAAGGGAGCCGGTCTCGATGGCTCAGCCTGTAATCCCACGCCTTTGGGAGGCTGAGGTGAGTGGATTGCCTGA
>NW_007253138.1:71588-118369 GCF_000164805.1 Carlito syrichta
CTTGGAAGGCTGAGGCGGAAGGATCACTGGAGCCCAGCAGGTTGAGGCTGCGGTGGCCGGGAGCGGCCACTGCACTCCAGTCTGGGCAACAGAGTGAGACTCCAACTCAAAAAAAAAAAAAGGCAAGGAATGATAAAGGACCAAATCTTTCAAGAAAACTGGAGAAAACATATATAAGAGAAATATTAACATGTGATTAATATGTAAGCAGAATGTACCTCGATCTTAAAAAAAAAAAAAATCCATATACCCTGCATGTTTCATTCATGAGGTCAAGTACTCTTTCCATAATGCACTTTGAGTTTTGTATTGGAAAATTATCTTTCCACCACTGAATGTAGTCTTGAGAGGATAATTCTAGGTGACTTTTTGTTCCTATGAGAGGTGAAGGGTTAGAACTCTCCCCACCACATGGGCAGGCACATGACTTAAGTGCAGTCAATGGAATTCTCTCTCCTGAGTGAATTACTCAAGACCAATAGCTAATTTCTGTGACTTGTAGCCAATCATGAATAATAACTACATCATGAGTTAAATCGAGTAGGAAGACCACTCACAGTTTGGAGTCTAAATATGTTTTCTGACATTGGAAAAACTTTTCTAACTCAATAAGAGAGTTACAGAGGAACTGTTGAATGCAGATGAATCCCCAAAGATGAGAAGTACCTGTCAAGCATCTATTAATTTGCCAAATTTGCAGATAAAGCTGAAGATAGTGACTATGCTCCAGCCTACTTTAGAGGAACATATACATAGCTTACCATTTTCCTGGCGTGAACAAAATGAAAACTGTTTTTGACTATGCAGTTATCTTGTATAAGTCATGATCTTCCTAGGGTGACCTACTAATGGTAACAAACAAGGCAGAGTCAAAAGGCTGACCATTTTGGCCCGAAGGGAGATAAGTTATGGGCAGTCTTTCATCCAGAGGCCCCCTTCCAGTTGGCTGAAGCTTTGTCAGGCCTGCATTGCAGTTCGACTTCTTCCTCTGCTCAGTCTTGCTTCCTCCCCTTCCTTGCACAACTATTGATCCTTAAGAGACATCTCTTCCCCCAAACTCTATCCCAGCATCTGTTTCCAGAAAGCCCAACTGGTGACATCATTGCAATCAGCTTGGTCTCGATTGCTTCAGTGAATCCTTCTAAGGTAGCCAGTGGCCCTACATGCTGGTGAATTGGATAGGCATTTTTCAGCCATCAATTTACTGAACTTTTGTGGCATTTGAAACAGCAATTAAGAAGAAATTACAGTGTCAGCCCACAGAATTAACATTTTCCTTGGAGACACATCATTCATTTTTTCATAATTATTTAATGAAGAGCTTCAAATACTATATAAAAGTATAGGAATATAAAAATAAATAAGACAAAGTTCTTATCTTCTAGGAGCTCTGTTTAATAACATTTCATTGGACATAGATGAAAGAACAAAAACAGAGCACCTTCCAGGTTTTCAGCTTGGGTGACTGGATGATAGAGATGTCATCATCTACAGGAATCTACAGGAAAAATAATTCGTTTAAGATAGAAAAAAGAGGAGCCGGGCTTGGTGGCTCAGCCTGTAATCCCGCGCCTTTGGGAGGCTGAGGTGAGTAGATTGCCTGAGCCCGCGGGTTCAAGACCCATCTGGGCAGTGAGACCTCATCTCTACAATAAATCAAAAAATCAGCCGGGCATGGTAGCGCATGTCTGTAACTCCAGCTACTTGGAAGGCTGAGGTGGAAGGATCGCCGGAGCCCAGCAGGTCGAGGCTGCGGTGGCCGGGAGCGGCCACTGCACTCCAGTCTGGGTGACAGAGTGAGACTCCAACTCAAAAAAAAAAAAAGTTGGAAATAAGAAGAGTTCAGTTTTGAGTTTTATGAATTAGAGGTATAACACGTAGAGATGACTTCAGAGTAATTGTAGCAGGGATCATATTGCAGTAAGTTGAAGACTGAATACATCTTGAGAAAATGGCAAAGGATGAATAGGAATAGGATTCCTAAACCTGGCTGAGCATCAAACTCATATTTAGAGTTAATGAAAAATGGACTCCAAAATTCCTTCCCTAGAGATTCTGATTCAGTTGATCAGAGGAGAAAGACGTATATTTTTACAAACTCTCCAGCTGTACTATGTTCAGTTTGGATTCTTTGAAAAGTAGATACCAAGGTGAGGTAAAAAAGCAAGAATTTTTTTCTGGTGGGAGGGGAGGAGTACTAGTGTGAGAGAAAATGGGGAGGGAGCTGGAGAAGGCTGAGGGTGCTTGTCAGACTACAAGGCAAGTCTACCCTGAAGAAAGGAGGAGGGATGGCTGGGTAGAAGTATCTCAGGGCACTGTGCAGGATAAGGAAGATTTAGCAAGCTTGTCAGGGAATTCTCAGAATAAAGTAGGCCATCTGAGGAGCTCTGTATCTTTCAGAAACAGGCCTACCTTACTCCTACTTAGGCCTACTTAATCCTGCCATACTCAATCACTGGCTAAAGCAGCTTGTGGGAAGACTGGCCTTGGCACAAACATGGTGATGAATTTCAGACCATAGGCGCTGGGGCCTTTGGTCAACTAAATTCCCCACAGTTGGAGGTCTTTGAGGCATTTCCTTTTGGCTGCCACATATACCCTACCATTTTAAGACAATGGAATGAGGAAAGGAAGACAGAAATGGGATATAGCTGGAAAAGTATTGGGGACTAAGGCAAGATTTCATGCTGTTTTTCAGAAGAGAAAGATTTCAACATATTTGTAGCTTAGAAAAGGAAGTCTGCACAACGGGAAAAATTAAAAATAATGAAGAGGGAAGGAAGGAGAGAAAGAGAGATGATGGGAGAAAGGGGAGAGAGAGAGAATGAGAAAGAATGAATTGTGGGAGAAGACTCCAGAAAATACAGGAAGAAATGGAATCAAAGGTTGTGGCTTTGAAACTGAGGTATGACACATTATTCTCTGAGATAACCTGACCTGCCTGGGTACAGGTTAAAGCTGAAGGCTATAGGGACTTACAGGGAATCGCACTTGGTTATCTCAATTTCTAACAAAATCGAAAGCACTGGTGGAAGATCTGGTCTTGAACTGAGGTTACTCTTCTTCTGAGGCTGAAGTAAAAAGCGGTAAGGATGGGTGCAGAGAAAAGCCCTTTTGTAGATGCAGGATCAAGTTAAGAGAGAGAAAGGCTGATTGCCTCAATTTTTTTTAATGAGGTAGAAGAGAGGCAAGGTTATCTGTTGAAGGTGATATTTATTTGTAGCTCAACCCACATGACAAAATCCCACGCATAAAACTATAATAGAAATTATGCATAGTAATTAAAATTAATACTTCAAATATATCTTTTATATTATGATGATTATCTATTACATAAATCTTTCATAGGTGTGTATGTGTCTGTTTCTTAGTTTAGAAAATAAAACTGAAATATTCTCTTTATCTAATATAGAATTTTAAAAACTGACATTGGATTGAATTCATGCTATTCTCAATCAGAAACCAAGTTACTGAAACTATCCTATTTCTATATTAAGTATATTTGCCACCAAATTTAACAAACAAAAGCACTTTTAAGCCAAAAAATTTTATCTAGTTTTAAAAGAAATTAATCACATGGGCAGATACTGGTTAACCCTATCTAAAATTAGACATCAAAGTATTTAATAATTGGAGAAACTTTGCTTGGTTACTTCTATTCTGGAGCCTCACACTTCCAGAATTATATACTGAACAGTGGAAGTTAATGATTTATTTTCAAATTTCAAAGTACCTAAAGGAAATCCTCCTTCACCCTGTGAAGATTTTGAGTTTCTTTACAGTTATCTGAAATTATTTCAATTCAGTGGGTCCACTTAAAAACTCCAATAGGCAATATTATAATGTGGCTGCCAGGTGCAGTGGCTCACATCTGTAATCCCAGTACTTTGGGAGTCCAAGGCAGGAGGATTGCTTGAGCCCAGGAATTTGAGATCAGCTTAGGCAACATAGCTAGACTTCTTCTTTACAAAAAAAACAAAAACAAAAACAAAATTAGCCAGGCAAGGTGGCACACATCTGTAGTTCCAGATACTCAGAAGGCTGAGGCAGAAGGATCACAAGAGCCCAGAAGGTTGAGTCTGTGGTGAGCCATGATTGTACCACTGTACTCCAACCTGGGTGACAGAGTGAGACCCTGACTCAAAAAAAAAAAAATGTGGCTAATGCTCTAATCATTATTTGATCAATGAGTTTTAAAAATAGACTAAAGTTTTTGAAATGTGGAACTGTGGTGCGGAAAGGATTGTAGAAGCCTGGAAGTAATTGGTAGTGAAAGAATTGGGGAAAACTGACTTTGTCTAATTCAGTACTTTACAAATGAGGAAACTGAGGAGATAAATAATTTATTTAATATCACATATGGTTCATTAATAGAACAGCCAGCATTAGGATTTGTGCATTTTGTATTTTAGAAGTTGTGAAAAAGTTGCTTAATATGTTATTTTTCTTGGTGTTAGGATTTTCCATTTTTTATCAATAGTATTTAGTATTCTTGGCATTTGAAACCTAAATGCTGCACATTTTGATTCTAGGTTGCTTTGGGGATATTTCTTAATAGGGAACAGCCCAGTCCAAATACTTGGGTTTATTAATTTGTACTACCTCTACTGGCCAATTTTCCAATAATGTGGTTTAAAAAAAAAAAAAAAAGTTCTGCAGATGTAATTGAAAACACACAAAAAACCCCTGAAACTTTTAGAAGGATCTTCATTGTAAAGAGTTGCTATGAAAGGTGGGTTAGTTTCAAGGTCCATCCTTCCATTCTTCATAGTTTTAGGGTTGTCCTCATGCAGATCTAAACTAGTTATAATAGTACTTTCAACAGAATGCAGAATTAAACTGTTAGCGAGTGAATCTGCAAATAGAAAATTTATTTTAGATTTTTCTACAGTTTAATCTTAGATGTGCATACTAAGTGCAGGACATTCTTATCAAATAATTAACATATATACACAATTAACAAATAGGGACAAATTTTATACAAAGTGTCTGCTCCTACTATATTTTTTGCAAACATTTAACCCACCAGCAGATGATAAGGCAGCATTGCCTTTCTAAAAGATAGATAATTTGAATAGAGAATAATAATAATTAGAAATAATTTTTCTTCTTGTATCATGAGTAAAAATTTTCTTCCTAACATTCTTTATTCTTCTTCCTTATGCTATTTTACACAGGGCAGTCATTTCTTCTCAAATGATTTTTCTTTTTCTTTTTTTATTTTTTATTTTGAGGGGTGTTTGTTGATGGTCGAAAAGAAGTGCAATTGTAGCCAAAGCAGAAATGGGATATTTAATAATTCTTATACCTCATTCATGTAGTCTTCTGAGATATTAAGCAGACAGATCATTTTCTATGTCAAAATTTCAAAACTTTACAGAGATAATTAAAGTTTCATAACAAATAAGTAGTTTTGTACATTCATTTTCTGATACCCAATAACATGCCAATTAAAACTCAGACTTCATACTGGCACCCAATGAACACAGAAGAATGACCAAAGCTGAGTGCTAGTCATTGTCATAGATGCAACCTGAAAGAAAAAAATACAGATTTAAACATAGTTACATAAAATACACTCTCTAAGCGTTCTAGGGTTGGAAATGTGGGTGATTAATACTCTCTCAGTTTATGATTTAAAAAGTGGAACTGGCCACTTTATGAAAAATGAGTTAGATGGAAGGCCATATATTTACCTTTTACTGTTTAATATACAATTCCAAAAAATTTTTGGACACATTTATTCTCTATTAAAATGAAACTCAAGATTATTTCATCTGACACTCAACCAATGTACTTTTTGGTAGTCATTCTGAACAAGGTTGAAAATATTAAATATCAGCAAGAATCATGAGGTTAGAAGACTAAAGGGTAATGTGATGTCACACTTCGGTTTAATTTTTTAAATCATAATTTATAAACACATGATGCTTAGACAATACTCATATTATTGATTATGAAATAAGTACCTATTTATTGGCAAAGCATAAATAAAAAGTACCAAATATTTTTATATTTCTGTTTTTAAAGAAAATAAATACTTTTCTTTCTTGATTTCCAGTTCTGTATGAAAATGTTTGTCCTCCCTCCCCCATTATACCAGGGCATTTACCGTTTCTAACATTTTCAAGTGATTCAAATTCTGACCAGATTGGAAGGCTCTAATTAATCCAATAAGCTATTTTTTAGTAATTGTAAAACATTAAATTTACTGTTATTGTTCTCTGTAATGATGCTAGATAAGACTTACCATCAGCAATATCATCATAGATCTCTCCATCACTGTTAATGTAGAAAATAATTTTTATTTAAAAAATCTTCTTAATATTAAAACAATATAGAGATGAAAAGGGTAATAGTGTGATTTTTATATAACACAATTTAAGGCATTTAAGCATATTATGCATTTATAAGTGGAAATAAATTTCATATTCATCATTTCTTCTTTAATTGGCTTAACCCTAACCCTCTGTTTCATTTACATACAGAATAATTAAAACATGCCTTAATAACACAGACTAAGCCTTCTTTATCTTTGTAAGAAATGTTTGATAAATTGAACAAACTGAACAACAGTCATATTGGAATACTATATGGGGGGCCTTAATTCAAAACTGTAATTAATTTTTGTATCTTTTAATATCAGATTCACACTTTTATCTGAAATTCAAATGGTGAGTGAAAAACACTAATATTTGGCAAAGGAACTGGCTGCATCATTTTCACATATTTCTAATGGTAAGTTGTAAATATTATAAAATAGATAAATATTAGTTACAGAATAAGTAACAAGAGATGGTTATCATGGTGATTCTCATGTTATATAATCCTAAAAATATTGCTATGATTATAGGCAGCATTCATAATAACAGTTTTGGCTGCTTTGACACATTTTAGGTTTTGTGTGGCCCCAAATCTTTGTGAAATATTGTATTCAACAAACATAATGAGTCCTTTCTTTGATATATCAGGAGACACATCACACAGGAGTAAGACACAAGCTTTGATTTTATATTCATCAAAATACCTTATAATCTAATGGAAGATTACATAAGGAATAAAAATAGAAAATATGATACATATTAACATAAACTTGAGATGTAGGATACACCTTCAAGATTCAGAAACTTAAGGTGGCTTTGTCACTTAGACCCACTCTGCTGATCTCTATTTTATCAGGGAAGCAGCAGCAGGCCTTCCAAATTGCTGCCAACGATGGCAGATGCTGTGAGTTCCCTATGTCTTCTGTTCAGATCCTTTCTGAGATTGAGGGAGGGTCTGGCTAGTGGAAACCTGATACAAATGCAAAGAGGACAGATTTTCCTGCCATTTATTCAATAAACATTTATTAAGTGTTCACTTCAATAGGTAGTGAACCAATATACTTTCTAAATTCTCTCTTCATCAGCCTGTAATAATCACTGATGAAGATATTGTCTTACTATTTGCCATGCATTCTTTCCTTCAAATTTGTATCTTTCATAGGACAAGAGCTATTAAAAATTTCCATGCCTACCACTATGATTAATACGCTAAGGGAAACAAAAAGATATGATTATTTTTCTTCTGACGTTCACTTGTTTGCTGACAAAGCTCTTCCTGTTGATTTATTTCTTTCTCACTGGTGTTGGGTTGTTTTTGGATACACAGTTTGTGAATCCTCTTTGATCTTTTCATTGTGCTGAATTCCATAAATCTTTGCATTCGTATAAAACCTAACCCAATAATGGAGTTCATTTCTTGCACTGGGTTACTTGGGACAAAATCTTACAACATTTGGAAAACTGCAAAGGCACATTAATACCAGACTGTGACAGACTGTGACAATGTCTTATTCATAAGAATAGAAGAATCATTGACGACTATCTTTTAACTGGCATGTTTCCAAAAAGGCAACATAATACTCCACTATGCTTAGTGAATGAAGAAAAGCCCTCAATGAAGGGCTAAATCATAAACTGTAAACAGGTGTTAGTAACACCTACTGTACAGACACTAATTGGTCCCAAATTAATTCAATTCAACCAATTGTATTAGTAAGTGAAATGCAAAGTATTAATGAAAAGGTTACTGACTTTTACCTGTCTGTCTTCAGTGTTTGCTGAGAGCCCAATGAAAATATAAAACTATGAACTATATAATTATAAATGAGAAGGGCTTCTTGCCTATTTAAGAGGAGCATTTTATGAGAACCTTAACTTTATTATGGATACTTCCATATTGACATTAGTATAGAATATTGTTTTAAAATTGATTTATGACAGTTCTGTAAGTTACATTATTTAAATGATATTAGTATTTTTTTTTAAAGAAAAGCACAAAAATTCTTTTTATAAGTATAGTAGTAAGAAAAAAAAATGGGCTTACTTGTCCACCAGATAACTCCGAAGGACATAACCATCTAGGAAGAAAAAAGGAAATAAATTTTATTAATGGCACAGGTTTGAAAAAACTTTAGTATAGCTTTTAAGTAATCAAAACACAATAGCACAATAATTATATTATATCAAATAACTGTATTTATCTCTGAATATGACCTGTTTTTCGTATTTGCATCTACTTTCTTTTCTTCCTTTCTCCTCTTTTTCTAATTTTTCTTTCTCTCTAACATGTCTTATTTTTCCTCTACTTGCAATCTTTTCTCCTTTCCCCTTCAAATACATTTTAAAAATCTTATTTTTTTTCCTCTTAGCTATTGCAGGTCCTAGCACAGGGTTCTTTCAAATTTTAATCTATTTCTTCAAGGTGTTACCCACATGATCCAGTTTTAGAAAGAATTTAGTAGGCCTGGACTATGAAAGTAGTTTATAGGTAAGTATTTTAAATACCACCAGATCTAAGATTTGCCTTTTACTACACTGAAAAAAGTCAGAACTGTATTCAACTCCCCTTTCCGATGCCAGCAAGCTAATAGCTACTATGAGGAGTATGCATTTTAAATAGTCTCAACAGAACTGTCTTTTACACTGCATAGGAGAACTTCCTCTACTATTTTTGTATTTGACAAGAGTGTCAACATTTGTTTTTCATTATTTATGGAATATGGTATTATTGGAAGAACACATACCAGCAATTCTGTGATGCTTTGGTTAAGCAGAAAATAAGCTGGGGAAATAAATATAGGAAACACGTAATACTCTACTATACCTAGTGTGAATAGAGATAAATCCTCAATTAAGGGTTAAACTGTAAATTATTGGTAGGTGATATTTTATGCAACAAAGTTTTTTTTTTTTTGAGTACATTATATTTGCCTCTCACTGTGTACATTTTCTTAGGAAAAATATGAACTATCTTTCTTGAGAAAATGTCTACTGACATCTAATTAATATTACTAATCTTTGGAATTGTTAGTTTTGTGTTAGTGCCTAAAATCTGTATGCTCGAGATCGGTACCACTTACTACTTTTTCACAAGCTTTAAGTAATTTCTCTTCTGAGTCAATCTACTGGTTTTGATTCCCTTTTAAATTTAATTCTGGTTCTAAGTCAGAATAAATCTAGTAAAAATTATAAAAAGAAGTCCCATAAGAAAAGTTTAATGCAAGGCATAAACCTATTTAAATGTATGTTTATTGCCATTGATTAAACATGAAAAGATTAGAATTCTACAACTGATATTGTAGATTAAAATGTAAAAAAATGAACTTTCCCTTGAAGTATTGCAGGGTTAAAAAAAAAACTTTCACTGAAACATCTTATCAAGAAGTTCACTACTTTTAATTAAAACTGTTTATAAGCATCATTTTTGGAAAATAAAGAATTAAAGTTATTTTTGAAGTCTTATCATATGGAACTAATAAAGCATGTGTCAAAATGATAAAAGCACAATAAAGTAATATTTTACTCAGAGTATGAAAAACTACAACATGTTATGCCTTCTTTTTTATTTTACTTTAAGCAAAAGTAGACCAGGTATGGCTTCCACCTGTAATCCCAGTGCTTTGGGAAGCTAAGGCAGGAGGATTGCTTGAGCCTAGGAGTTTGAGAACAGTTTGGGCAACATAGTGAGACCCCTGTTTCTACAAAAAAAAAAAAAAAAAATTAACTGGTTATGGTGGTAACAAGCCTGCTACTCAGGAGGCTGAGGAGGAAGTATTGTTTCAGCCCAAGAGTTCAAGACTTCAGTGAGCTGTGATGGTGCCACTGTACTTCAGCCTGGGCAACAGGCTCATAAATAAATACATAAATAAATAAAGCAAAAGCAGCAAAAATTATTAATGTAAGAACATTTACAACTAATATCTATGATTCCTGGATAGGCTTTGACATCACAGTTCATTTCTCAGTAACAGATTTTCTTTTCTGTTTTTCTTTTTCTTTTTTTTAGTCGGAGTCTCACTCTGTCACTCAGGATGGAGTGCAGTATCATGACCATGGCTCACCACAGCCTTGACTCGAGGGCTCAAGTGATCCTTCTGCCTGAGCCTCCCAAGTAACTAGGACTACACACATGTACCACCACACCTGGCTAGTTTTGTTTTGTTTTGTTTTGTTGTAGAGTTGAGGTTCTCACTATGCTGCTCAGGCTAGTCTTGAACTCTTGGCCTCAAGTGATCCTCCTGCCTAGGCCTTCCGAAGTGCTGGGACTACAGACATAGGGCTTGGCCAATTTTCTTTTTAAATTAAGGCATACTTCATAATGTAACATAATTTTAAAAGAGGGATAAGCTTATGTCTAACAAATTCAGCCCTGAGTCTATCTCTCAAAAGGGAAAATCTGTGCAGATAAGCTTTTAGAACAAATTGTGGATTTTGTATCAGGTCTCAGTAACTCAAATCACTCTGTACCTATATTTGGAGCTAAACTAAAATTTGAACAGTTCTCTACAGATAGTAATAGTCACTGACTTTATTTTTAATCAGTTAAAATTGGTGGGGATTTTTCTTTAAAAAATTGGAAAATAAACAACAAAACAGTTAATGTACCCATGATATATTTGTGTTTATGTTAATAATAAAAATAATGATGTACATGAACTGAAGTCTTTAACATTGAAGTCAATCTCATACGAGTTGTTAGGACTTCATAAAATCTCTGAGCTAAAATTGGAACACAGAAAATTTGAGAATTGTATAAGAAATTATAAGCTGTTGTTAGGACTGGAATTATTCTGGTATCACATAGATTTCTATTTTTTTAATCTCAAGAAGATCGTAAAAAAGAAAGTTCAAAACAAAGAAAATGCAACCACCATTTTTGGAAATGAAGGATTTTTAAATTTTCCTATGCTTTCCTATGCTTTTAGGTAATCTACTTTTAAAAACTCAATTATGCTAAAATTTTGCAGGCCTGGATAAAACAGTATATCTAAAGAACCATAAAACAATCCTTTACATGACCAAAGTTAATCATTCATAATATATAGCTTGGTTACCTCAACTTTACAAATTAATTATAAAAAATATATTCTCTGAGATTCTCAAACCCTTATTTCCTTCTCTCCTATATCTTGCCTGTTTAAGAGTTCTAAGTAACAGCTTTCTCTTTTGCTGAACACTCCATTGTTGTTGAGATCCCTAAACATCAATGATAGGAAATATTATTTAAGAAAAATGCATCAAGGAGATGGAGTATAGGATGGTACCGTGCTGCTGGTGTCTCCTGAAATGATGGGATATATATGGGGATTATTAGCTATAAAATCATTGTTCTATGGCATTTTTTAGCACATCATAGGTTTTGTTGTCTAGTACTTAAAAGAAATCTCTGCTAAAACTTCATTCTATTACAGGCATGATTTATGATGGTGTCAAAACAAGTGACTTACCATAAATTTTTATATAATCTTCCTATTATAGTTCCTAGAAATAATTTTTGTTTGTAGTAGAAAAACGTCCTCTTTGCTTACATGTTACATGTTGTACATTATAGGGAATGTTAATGAATACAATAAACAAATGAAATAAATAAACAAAAACCTCATCATGGTCTGTACCATGTAGAATGGCTGCTGTTTCATTAGCTGTATAATATTGTGAATGCAGGCAACCAGGGATTCTCACATATCATATGAAATTATTGTCTGGAAACCTCCCATTCAAGAGCAGAACATAATGGCTCGAAAAAAAGGTTTTGAAATATGTGGTGGGGTAGAAGTAGTTAGGACCCACCCCCGATAGGTGCCAGTTATTTTTTGTCCCCAAATGTTTGCTTGCTACAGTGCAGATGTGTCTCAAGGCTAGTGACTCATCTTCTAGAAGGGCACTGTGATTACAAGGAAATAAAAAATAGCATTTGAAAAAATAGAAATGATCTTTATCCTAATAATTTCACATTTTTTCTTAACACAAATGATAATACAATATTTTATAATTATTTCATGTTGTGGGCAAATTCAGAAATAAAGTTAAATTTACTCAATTTGGTCTCATGCAGTTTAAAAACAATCAAATCATATTGTATACTTTTGTTCTGGCAAGTAAAACAATGTCTGACTTCAAGGGAAAATACTCATAAAGTATGGTGTAAATACTGATTATAAATTATCATCTTAGATTTATAAAAATGTTCTCCTTCTCTCTCTTCTCTGTCTCTCTTTATAGCTATTTCTGGGGCTTCAGAACCAAGCAACTTTTAAAATTTCTGAATTTTTAAAATCTTTCTTCAGTGAGCGTGCATTGTTTTAAAATTGAAAAAACAATTATTCTAGTAAATAATCAATCACTTGGACTTGGGAAGATCTAAAACACCTTTGAAAGCCCCTTTTCATTGATGTCTGAAGGAAATTGAGAACATTTGGCCACAAATAACTCAGCTCTTGTCTCATCCCGCACTTTTTGTAGGACATTTTTTTTCAGTGACAGGAGGTGGGAAAATTCACAGCTTATGAGACATTGAGTTGTGGAATATGCGCAAATATTAGCGAGAAATTCGAAACATTTAGAAATGTGACAAAAAATATATATTTAAGATCTCAATACCTACACAGTACTCACTTCTACAAGTCAGTGGATGAGACTTGATCAAATGTGATAATGTCTGTAAAAGTGGTGAGTGTTTCACTCCACGATGGTAAGGGATTGTTGTTCATGCTTTAGCCTCTAATTGCTATCCTTTCCAACTTTAGGTTGAAGTAAACTATGCTTTCTTTTCTTTAATGGATTAAAAAATAATGGAGGTTAAGGATAATGTTAGCATCATCATGGTGCTGGTGTGCAAATGCCTTTGCTACTAGTCAGAAGATGCAGAAAAGGGAACTGAAAGATTTAGAGGCTCTCCAATGATATGCAAGTTAACCATGTTATTAAGGCTAAGACAGAGAAATTCTGTCTTCCAACTGGTTAAACTATTCAATAGACTTCCTGTGAGTGTCTGTATGTCAGACTTTCATATGGCTATCCAACTGCAATTTCCAAACTGTTACATTCAATTCAGCAAGTCTCACACAAGGTACAAGACAGTGTGCAATGTGTTGGGAACACAATGTTGGTAATATTTCACTGACGCTATCTAAAACTCAGGGTCTAATAAAAGCAATAGATTGGTAAAACAATAATGACAATTACAGCAGCAAAGTGAGTATCATGGTGGAGTTGGGGAAAGATTAATTGTGATAGGGTGACTGGGAGTAGGGAGTGGGGGTGCCTCTAATTCTAGATGAGAACTAAGTTATTTTTAATAGACAGTTATGGGCATTCCAAGTTGAATAAAATAGTATCCTAGGATGAAAAAGTATAATTTATTCAGGGAATGACAAATAGTTTGTATTTCTGGAGTGTCAGTTGTAAATGGGAAACAGCAGTTGGTGAGGACAAAACTAGATATAGAGGGTTTTAAGGGAGAGCTTAAAGACTATGGTTGAAAAAATTAATATTTGGGAAACAGTGTGGTGAGTGGATTCATTGGGAGTAAGGACAAAGAGAGACATATTTGAAATTTTATGCAACTATTCAGGTGAGGGAGGGTTACATCTATAAATCTCAGCCTACAGAAGAGTGCGAAGAATGAATTAGACATTTTAAAAATTAAGAATGTCAAGGATCCAGTGCAAGGAAGAACTAAACAGACGCTTTGCAAAAATTAAGAAAAGCAGGAAGCTTGAAAAAAAATGAAATTAAGCAGATATGGTAATTAAACCTTAGAATAATACTTAACCTGAATGGCAGTAGCAGATGCTTCCCCTCCCTCACATCCTCATCCTTACAGCACTTACATTTAAGTTTTTTTTTTCTTATGCCTTTTCTTCTGGCTTCCAGAACTCTCTTTGTCAGCTTGCTCAGTCTCTGAATTACTCCCTACCTGTCCAGAAATAGGTTTCAACTCCTGGAGGACAAGAGTTGTTGTATAAATACCCGAATTTGTTTTCTACTTCATGGGATAACACTGACACCCAGAGTTTCCCAGCAAGATTAAGCTCCAATTATCAAGGGAACGTCTTTGATAACAAAGCCTTATTGACTTCCTTCCATTTTGCGTCTCATTTCTCTGCTTACCTATAGGTATTTCCCAGACTCACTTTCCAAACAAGGAATCCAAGATAATACAAAATCCAGCCCAAAGAAGATCTTTACATAAAAAATAGGCATATAAATGCTACTGATAAAATCATCTGGTTTCTATCCTGTTTGAGATCCGCCCCCCCTCCCCAGCAAACCAGCTAAGAATTGAAGTAATTACCGGTAACCTTGGAAATTGTGAATTGCACTGGTACTATACCAAAAAAGAAGAGAGTAAAAGTTACACGATACTCTTAATGTAATCTACCAGAAGTTTCACGAAACTCTTGAATGTAATATACCAGCGGTTTATAAAATATTTCCTCTGTTTTCTTTTGAGTTGGAGTCTCATTCCGTCAGGCTGGAGTGCAGTGGCACGCACAATCACGGCCACCCCAGCGTCGACTGTCTGGGCTCCAGCCATCCTTCCGGGCTGATCTCAAACCCGCGGGCTCAGGCAATCCACTCGCCTTGGCCTCCCAAAGTGCTGGGATTACAGGCTGAGTCACCGAACCTGGCCCTCTGCTCATTTTTAAGAGATGAATTATTCTAAGAGACAGAAGCCCCATGGTATTCATAATAGTACTTAGAATTATTGATAGTCAAAATAGAAAATCATAAGTGGATTATAAAATTATCCCTGAATGGCTACTGCTTTTTCTCATTCTTAAGGTCCACTGGTTCCTAGGGAGAACGGAGTCTTTTCTCTGAGTTTCTGTTACTGGTACTACATCTATTCCTGCTTATCTATATCCATATATATTTGATTTTTTTTTTTTTTTTTTTGAGTCAGAGTCTTACTCTGTAACCCAGGCTGGAGCGCAGTGGCACACTCAAGGCTACTGAAGCCTCGACCTGCTGGGATCAGGTGATCCTTCCACCTAAGCATTCTGAATAATTGGAGCTACAGGCATGTGCCACCACACCCAGCTAATTTTTTGTAGAGATGAGGTTTTGTCAAGTTGTCCAGGTTGGTCTTGAACCCCTGGGCTCAGGCAGTCCTCTCACCTTAGCCTCCCAAGGTGCTGAGATTGCAAGCATGAGTCACTGCACCTAACCGTATATCCATAATATTAGAGATGAGGACAGCTACAGCCTTGTTACTCAGGGTATGTTCCCTGGACCAGCAGCACCAATTACCTGGGAGCTTGATAAAATGAAGACTGTCATGCCATTTTTATAAAGGCAAGTGAAAAAGATAAGTAAAAAAATAAAAAGAATGCCAGACCTTACTTCAGAACTACTAAATTAGAATCTACATTTTCAACAAGACCCCCCCATTGATGTGTATGTACTTTGAAGCTGGAGAAGCATTGCTTTAGACTGAATTTGTTGCTAACATGGCATTAGATTGAATTTGTTGCTAACATTGCTTTAGACTGAATTTGTTGCTACTTAGGCTGTAGTGCAGTGGCATGATCACAACTACTGCAGTCTCAACCTGCTGAGCTCAGGCGATCCTTCTGCCTCAACTTTCCACGTAGCTGAAACTACAGGCACTTATCATGCCCAGCTAGTTTTTTGATTTGTTGTAGAGACAAGGTCTCTCCAAATTGCTCATACAGGTCTCGAACCCCTAGGCTCAGGTAATCCTCTCACCTTGGTCTCTCAAAGTGCTGAGATTACAGGTGTAAGCCACCATGCCAGGCTTGGGAATTTTTTTTTTTTTAACATGGCTGTAAATTCTACTTCAAATTAGGAAGACTTATTTCTCCTACTATTGCCATGAGTAATTCATCACATTATTATCATAAATATCTTTTAAAATATTCCACTGGGTATAGTCATCATAACATTTAATCACTTAAAAATCTTGACATCGAAACATTTTTTGATAGCCTTTTAATGCATACAGTTTTTCTGCATCTAAGGCTATTCCATGGGGTAGATACAAATTTGAATCTGATGGGGCTTTTCTTTGTCTCCTGGAGCTCTTCCTACATATTCTCTCCAGTGAGTATCAAATCTTAATATTACACGTCCTTGACCTTTAACTTTGGTGCCCACATTCCATATTTTTCTTTGAAAAGCCAACCATACCTCTTCTATGATAACTTTACATCCATTTCCTCCAACCCTGAGTGACTGTTTTATTCTTGAAACTACATTTCAGTTCCTGTCCCTGAGTCACCTTCCTCCCATTAAAATTAAACTCAGAGTCCATGTTTTCCACGCAGATTGACCAAGTTGATATGGGGCAGTTGTATTGGCTATCCAATTTCAAATAAGACAACATAATTTTGAATTTCTCTTCCCTGAACTTTAAAGAAACTTCCTTTTGAAATTTGACAAAAATGCTTCTGTTCGTCAACTTTACTAGCTGATAAAGTCAAAGAGGACAGAGACTCTTTTGTATTTATTGGAATAGTATGTTGCATCAGGTGCATTTGAACAGGAAATAAAAACAAGTGAATTTGCTAGGTAAAAAGCCTGGAAACTCTAGGTATATAATATTCAGAATTCTATATAATTTGAAATTCTGTATAGAACTCTTGCTCTGGCTTGTTTTTGAAATTATGTAGCTATGTACATGTGAACAAGTAAGGGAAGAAGTTATGGTCATAGATTTCACCTTATTCATCAAGTGAAGGGTGGGTCCAGGAAACTGCAATTTTAATACACACACAAGGACTTTCCTGATGCTGATGGCTTGTAGGACTGCATATTGAGAAGTACTAATTTGGCATTAACTTTGATACCACAGTGTATAAATAGTAGATGGTAAAGGATATGAGATGGTAATAAAATACATTATTTTTCAGCAGAGCAAAGCGTCTAGTTTCTTAATGTTTCTCAAAACTAACCAAGCATAGAGCAAAGAATTAGTAAAAACAAGGTAGTCACTAAAACTTGTTTGGTTAAATTCTGGAGTGCCATATATGTGTAGTGTAAGCAGTGACTTACATTTTCCTTCTTCATTTCTGCAAAGAACTTTTGTGTCGTCTGTGTTTTGTATAACTTCAAGTGAGTCACCAGGTTTTATCTGTAGATCTCTGGTACCCCACTTTTTAGAAGTTAAAGAGGCTGCGACTTTGGTTGAATATAGAACTCTAATTTCACCATCATACTGGAAAAATAAAAACATTTAAATTATTGGCTGATGTGTATTATTATAATAACTCATTTATTGACAGAATTATTAAAAAGGTATTTGCTAAAGAAATACTTCAGTGTTTTCAAAAGATAATGTAAGAATCTTAAAGAAAATTTTGGGAGGCAAATGCCACTCATAACCTCACCAACATAATATAACAGATATTTTTAGTAACTTCATATTAATGTTCAAAGGACAGCTAAATTTAGATGAGTACCACAGTTTACAAATTGTGCATAAATATATCACAGTATATATCGCAGTGTATATGCCACAGTGTATAAATTGCTTAATCTTTTATAAGAATAAATTTAAATCTAAAATACATTTTGTAGAAAATATAGGCGTTATCATGGCTAATTGTAATATTGATAATTACATTTTAAACATGTGCACTTTGGTACTTAAAAATCATCAGGTTTTTTCATTAGTGTTTTGAACTTTGTATAATATTTAAATATAACATACTTTAAATTTTTTTCTGAAGTCTTTTTCTTCTTTTTCCTGCTTTTTTAGCTTCTTGGGGCCTTTTTCTTCTGTCTTAGTTTTGCCAGTATTGATTCCTTGACTAGGATAGTAGAACACACATTTTTAAAAAAGACACTAAAATATAAAAAGAATAGTGTATAATAGAGACTTAATTCATAACATTAAGTTTTTGTCAGATTTTGTTTTAATTAATTCATTCTTAGAAACCTAGTATCATTAATCATAATAAATGATATTCCATAACACAGAAGGAATTCTTCAAGAGAATACAGATTATGAGAGCTGAAATGGAAGTAAGAGATTCTCTGTTAAATTGAACCTTATGAGTTATAGTTTAAACAGAGTTGCATATCAGCAGTTTCATATGATTCAACCTATTTTTCAACCCCCTATTAGTAAAAACAAGGTAGTCAGTAAAACTTGTTTGGTTAACTAAGATAACTGTCCAATCCCATGGAAAGGACTTTTTTTTTGTTGTTAAAAAAAAAGAACACCTTTTTCAAAACTTGATTTTTATGTCTTATCAAGTTTAGGTTAATTTTTTTTTACATTAACTTCAAATGGAGTCAGAGTATTGGTTAATAAAAAACGCTTGGGTAAAAGTTAAGTTTTTAAATATTATAAGAAAGAGCTTCCTATAAAAGATGGCTAATATTCAATATTTATCTTAATTACTTCATCAACTGTCCATTTGTATGTGTGTATTTATGTGTACATTTAAGAGACAGAGACAGAAAGAGACAGAGAGAGAAAAAGAGAGAGAGAGAGAGAGAATGAACATATCTGAAGTGTTCTGAGCAATTAATGAACTTAATATTTTTTAAAAATCCCAAAACCTAGAATCTAGAAATAGAAATCCATTGTATCTCCTAGGTATCAACTGGATTGAAGCCAGTTATCATAATACAGACGGAATAAGTATAATATAGTGAGTTCTCTAGCCTATCCACACATAGGCTCATCTGAGACACTTTTAAAGCATACCACTGCCCTTACCTAGATCCTGGAAATTCTAATTTAATTTACATTAATTTTAAATTTGAATTTACTCTGAGTGGGGTCCAGGCACTGACATACATAGTTTAAAAACTTCTCGTATGATTTTTTTTTTCTTTTGAGTTGGAGTCTCACTCTGTCACCCAGACTGGAGTGTAGTGGCATGCTCCCGGCCACCGCAGCCTTGATCTGCTGGGTACCAGCAATCCTTCCACCTCAGCCTTCCAAGTAGCTGGAACTACAGGCTCGTGCTACCACGCCCGGCTAATTTTTTTGATTTATTGTAGAGATGAGGTCTCGCCAAGTTGCCCAGGCGGGTCTTGAACCTGTGGGCTCAGGCAATTCACTCACCTCAGCCTCCCAAAGCACTGGTATTACAGGCTGAGCCACCGAGCCCGGCCTTGTATGATATTGATTTGCAACCAAAATTGAGGATCATTCAGCAAGTTTAAACATGGATGTTAAGGAAGGGCTATGAATCTCTTCAAGAAGGGAATTTTAAAAATTAGAATATGTGTGAATAATAAAAAATCTTATACACTGATTATTTTTATTTAGATGATATAAGAATACTTGCAACCAATTCATTTAAAACATTTTATTCTCCATTTTTGAATCTTAGCATTTACCTCATTCACTGTAAAAAGAATTAACACAATATCCTGTCTAAGGCTCTCTATCTGCCGTCAGTACCTCCTGCTACTGGTAGGCTGGGCATCTGTAGAATTACTGCTCCAGATTAGCTCTCTGGGGCTATTCAAATATATCTGGAAAGTTCAAAAATCACTACAATCTCTCTTTAAAAATCATTGATTAAAAATTATTAAAACATCGAATACTATGTTAGAGAACATAAGCTTGTTTTAAACTTTGCAAATAGGCAACAGGGAAGAAAACAGTCCATATCAGATAAATTTTAGTCTATTGGGGTTGATTTTGCTCGAAGAAAAGAGCCAGTGTGTGACTCTGGGTTCCCGGAGAGCTATTTTATGGAACATGGTGGCATTTCTACAGTCATATAAAACAACAACAAAAAAGTGCATTAAAACTGTCAAGAATTGAAACGCCAATGGTGAGAGATATACTAAAACATGAAGAATGAACTGAAGGTTTGATTTTTGTTTCATGGAGAACGAAAAAAGAGGAATGATTCTTTTTTCATCTTTCTTATTTGTTTTGCCTGTAGAACTTGATCTTCATATATGAATGACAACATATTTTTTTCTTCAGATTCTTTGCTCTTAAAACCTTCTGCAGTTTAACACAATGAGTTTAACAATGTTTGCAAAAAATAGAGTTCACTCATGCATTTTTACCAGTACATCTCAGAAGACACCACTTACTATATGCCATTTATGTTCCTTTCATCCTTTAACTAATCAAGTATAAGATCTCTTTATTCACCTTTCTTTTTTCTTGAAAAGACTGGAGAACTGTTCTTGCTTTTATACACAGTACGTCTCAGATCATCTCACATATTTATTAGAGTATGAGCAAGCATCCTACCATGTTATTTTCTATTTCAAAATTTTTTCAAGAAGTACTCCTTTTGTATTAACTTATCTTAACAGATTTTTATACAATTTTCACTTAAAATTAAATAGAAACTTTAGGTAAACTGAAGATTGTTACTATTCACTGTCATTTCTTTTTTTAGATTTCAATGGAACTTCTGAGTTCTGTTAATTTTATGAAAAAGGGACATACCTAAAAATCCTTTTAAAAAACAAATCATAAAGGACATGATCTTCTGGAAGACAGAAGTGACTTGAACAAGGTGAGCGAGGGCTTAGACGTAAGATAAGAAGTACATTTAAGACAAACACAGTTTTGGGAAAATAGTAAAAACAAAAAGATGAGATGAATCAGTGAGGTTAGATTTGACCAGGATCTCAAATATATTTTCCCAGTGAATTAATGAATAAATGAACACAGACATCAGTGGATCATAGGGTAGAGGTTAATTAGGAGACAAGGAGCAGAAATAGGGGGATAAAGAGGGGTTAGGGGCAGCGGGAAGGAGGATTAGGGGTGTCCACTCACAAACTCAGAAGAGAGGTTAGAGTTGGGATCAGAAAGAAATGTAGCTTTAGAGAGAAGGACAATGAACACTACCACACACAATAGACACACACCCCATTGGGTTTCTATTTCAGATGAATTTTCTTGAGCAATCTCATTTTCATTACTTCATCATAATAAAAGTTTCTTATTTACCTCATCTCTGCTGATGGAGAAGGGAAATCAGAGGTATCCACATCATCGTAAACCTCATCTCCTGTGTCTAACAAAAGACAGAATATCAAAGGTTGAAATATTGTTAGTTTAAATTTGCTCATTTTATATGAACATTCAATGATATTTTGAATATAAAGATTGCTTCAAGGACAATAAAATAAGTTTTCCTGGTATCTGGGTACATTTCTCCTGGAAGCATTGTCTGTTACTGAAAGGAGAGAGGTTCTTATATCCCTGGATGTGTGTTAAATTTTCCTCAAAAACCAGTGACCATGACTATAGCCATCATTATCTGGGAAAAAACTCATAGAACAGTGACTGTGATGATCTGAAGCTCTACAAGTGCAATGAACGACAGGAGTAGCACATGGTTGACAGACCAATCCATATTACTGGCCATTGGCAGGAAGAAGTGGAGTTTGAAACTGAGATTCTTATGGGATTTAGGGTGCTATGATAACATGTATCATTCTACTTAAATACCTATGTCTCCCTCCCTCCTTCTTTCCCTCCCTCCCTCTTTCCTCTCACTGATCTGTTTCTCATTAACTTTTATCTTGCAGTGATATTAGGAGTGGCACCAATTTCAAATGGACAGATTATTTTCATTAATAAGATCATTCTTTTGCCAGCAGACGTTGAGAAACCATAGAAAAGTTGTCATGGTCTTAACGGGTTCAACAGCTT
Source organism: Carlito syrichta (assembly GCF_000164805.1). Lineage (NCBI taxonomy): Eukaryota > Metazoa > Chordata > Mammalia > Primates > Tarsiidae > Carlito > Carlito syrichta. The sequence goes on from NW_007253138.1 coordinate 93,531, forward strand.
TTCCAATCTGTAGATATTTTTATTTCTTCCAAACCTTGTTAATAAAGTCAGGAAGAATGCATCCTTTTTGCACCTATTAAGTTGCTTCACAGCAAATTAAACTGAAAAGATGAGTTGAAGAAATTGCAAACCATTTAAGGAATGATTATCATAAAAAGTTTAAATGTTCTCTGGTAGTAGCAAGAAATTGATTTTCTTTAAAAATTCCTCTCTTGGCCAGGCACAGTGGCTCAAGCCTGTAATCCCACCACTTTGGGAGGCCGAAGTGAGAGGACTGCCTGAGCCCAGGGGTTCGAGACCAGCCTGGGCAACTTGGTGAGACCTCATCTCTACAATAAATCAAAAAATTAGCTGAGCATGGTAGCGGGCACCTGTAGTTCTGGCTACTTGAAAGGCTGAGGTGGAAGGATTGCCGGAGCCCAGCAGGTCAAGGCTGCGGTGGCTGTGAGTATGCCACTGCACTCCAGCCTGGGCAAAAGAGTGAGACTCCAACTCAAAAAAAAAAAAAAATCCTCTCTCTCTCTCTCTGTATTCAGGTTAATTAATTTCACAGGATAAAACTTGCTCAGCTGTATAAAAAAATCTGTAATAAATACTTTAAAAAATTGGTTTCCAGGAGGTTAAAAGTTACTATTCCATGCACATGCATGTAAAGTACACTTGAGAACAACAATACAAAATTAAAACAAAAACTTCATTTTTAAAAACTGAATCGATGACATTTGTTCCATTTTGTACCTACTTTTGGTGGAGCTAATTTTTTTGTGGAGCTAAACTTTTTTGAATATTTAAAAAATATTATATATTAGAATACAAGCTTATCAGGTACTGACCAATTTGAGTTCACCCTTTTCATATTTTCAAATTGATGACTGAAAAGAAAGTTCTAATATCAGATAAAGAGTCTAGAAGAATAAATTATCTCTGTGTTGGCTTGCTCTTTTAAAATCCTCTGAATATTCTTCTTCTTCTTTTTTTTTTTTTTTTAGACAGGGTTTTACTCTGTCGCCCGGGCTAGAATGCAGTGGAATGATCATGGTTCATCACAGCCTGGAACTTCCGGGCTCAGGCGATGTTTCCATCTCAGCCTCCCCAGTAGCTGCAACTACGGGCGTGCATTACTACACCTGGATAATTATTTTTTTTTGTTCGTAGGTGGTTTCACTATATTGCCCAGGCTGGTCTTGAACTCCTGGGCTCATGCGATTCTCCTACTTTAGCCTGCCAAAGTCTGGGATTACAGACATGAGTCACTGCACCTGGCCAGAAATCCCCTGACTACTTTAATCCATCCATCCATCAATCAATCAATTAATTAATTAATCAATTGATTGAGTTGGAGTCGCTGGGCTCCAGCGATCCTTCCACCTCAGCCTTCCAAGTAGCTGGAACTACCGGTGCCCGCTACCATGCTCGGCTAATGTTTTGATTTATTGTAGTGACGAGGTCTCACCAAGTTGCTCAGGCTGGTATCGAACCCGCGGGCTCAGGCAATCCACGCACCATGGCCTCCCACAGTGTTGGGATTACAGGCTGAGCCACCAAGCCCGGCTGAATATTTTTATAAAGCATATTTTATTTTGTTCAAAGTAAATTAAAATAAAATCTTTTAAAGATTTGTCTCAGTAGGGATAAAAATAAGCTGATTGAAATTGTACAAAGAAGAAAGAGTTACATTTTTTAATTTCCCAAATACAATATAAACTATACATTTAAAATCAAATAGCTTATATTTTGAAGGGCTTTGTCGGCATGTTTTAAAATATCTTTATGCAGAAGTCCCAAAGGTGACCCAAAGAAACCAGGAATTATCTTTTGGAGAGCGGACCCCTTGTAGTACACACGGAATTTGTTCCTCTGGATTAAACAGTCAACCCACATTTTTATCTGAAAGTTTTTGAGAAAGTTGCATCATGATTTGTGGAAGAAACTTCTGGCGTTGTGGCAAACAGGTGATTGGTTCTTCCACCATAAAAAATGCACCTGCTTATACTGTGCTGGGTGTTCAGAAGCTTTTGACCAAAACCTACATGATCCCAGTGCTCTACCCACCCTATTCACACAATCTCCCTTGAGACACTTTCCTCCCCGCTAGATAAAAAAAGTCTTGATGTGAAAGAGGTAAAACAAGAAACAGCAGAAGCACTAAAAGGCATCAAAATTGGCAAAAACTTGAGCAGTGAAAAAAGCTTCTCAGTAGGTGTATTATATCAGAGAGCACTTTGAAGGTGACTAAAGTTTAAACATGTAAGAATAAATATACAATATTTTTATAAAGAAATTCTGTTTTTTGAGGATCCCCCTTGTATATAAAGCTGGGTCTGAGTTGGGGCGGGGAGATATAGGGAATGTTGGTGGCCATTTCTTCCCACTTATCCCTAACTCCATAGTGGCTCCTGGGAGAACAGTTTAAAAACTATTGATTTTTTTTTTCTCATCTCACTATCTTATTGCTGAGCAACTGTGGTTCCTTAAGGTGAAGTTACTTGCCCAAGGTTACATGATTTAGTGTCAAGAGTGCAGGCACTATGACTATATCCAGTGCTTTCCCACAAGAAATAAATCCCATCCACAAGAAATAAAAATATAGAATATACAATTCTGTAGTTTTCATTACTTACCCAACTGTTTAGGAGGAGAGGGGAAACTAGAAAGAAAATGAGAACAGATTTGTAATCAGACTAATATGAACACAGAAACTGATTCCTGTACATAGGAGAGGTATGAACTGGCAACAGCCCAGAGGCATATAAGAGTTAATGAATCTGTTGATCGACTGTCATTCCTCTCTCATCCTCCATTTCTCCACTATATCCCAGTTTCTGTCGATCAATTTGGAATTTAGCAAGATTTTCTTTGAACCCCAATGGTGGACAAAAAAAAAGTCTAGAGTCAAGACACTCAGTTAATTTGGACCACAGCCATTGGACCAATGTTTTCAGATTTGTTCTATGAGATTCGGGCATTTTATTATACAGGGTGAATTAAAGGAACATGTAGCATACATATCTCTAGCCCAAATCTGTTTATTTGAATTAAAGAGTAGAAATACGGTCAAAATCAAGAGAGATCATAGGAATATGACTGTGTTTCCCCAATATATGCATATATACTCCAAAACAGGAAAATGGTGAATGAGAGGAATATCCACTTAAACCAGAGAATTAAAGCTTATTAATAGAAGTGATCTGAAATCAGGATTTGGTGGCATTTAGTTGCAACAGAAAGAAACTCTTGCTTTTATTATTTTCTGAACTATGACTTCTAAATACAGACAGACACAGATATACACACAAACCACTGAAAGAATGGTGCACAGAACAGGAATGACTGGTTAAATTGCAAGGGATTGTTAATTCAAATTATCTAATATCAGAATAAAGTAGCGTGTAATTGAAGTAAAAAAACTCTTGTTTTATTTATTCATTTATTTATTTTTAGTTGGAGTCTCACTCTGTCACCCAGGCAGGAGGGTAGTGGCATGTTCATGGCCACTGCAGTCACGACCTGCTGGACTCAGGCAATCCTTTTGCATCAGCCTTCCAAGCAGCTGGAACCACAGGCACACACCACCATGTCCGGCTAATTTTTTAAAAATTTATTCTAGAGACTAGTTCTAGTCATGTTGCCCAGGCTCTCAAACCCAAGGGCTCAGGCAATTCTCTGGCCTACGCTTCCAAAAGTGCTGGGATAACAGGCATGAGCCACCATGCTCAGCAAATAAACTCTTATTTTAGATTAAGGATTATATTTGAGCTATGCTGCTCAAGATAAGATTTTTTGTTTTCTTAAAATTTCAAGTGTATTCCTCATTGACGTTTGATGTTTAATAAAAGTGTTTAAAATTAGAAATGTTATATGGGATTAACATTTTATAAAGACTTCAGTTACATATAGTGAATTCATTAGGCAAATGTAAAACAGAAAGCTTTTCTTGTACCAGGGAACATGGTTAAGTTTCTTCAGTTTCATATGTATGGAATTCATACTACAGGGTTATTTTTGAGATGAAGAGAAAAAAGTTATACCTAGTTTTTATTTGGATAAATTAAGATACTTAGAATAATTTTAGTATAGGAAAAATATAATTAAAATAGAATTAATATATTACTATTGTGCAACAGTTACAGAGATTTCAAAGACTGTATTTAGCAAAGAAAAATTCCAAATCATGTTCTTTATTTCTAGAAAATTAATTTTTAAAAGAAGAATGTGTATTTTGAAGAGTAGTCAGTATGAAATAGCAAAATGTAGTATTGGAATTGCAAGTTATTTAGATGTAGTGCCACATCTCAAAAAACATCCTACTAAAAGGGGTGTTTGAGTGTTTGTGTATGAGTATGTATGTATGAGTGTGAGAGTGTGTGCATGTACTTGTGTGTATGTGTGTTTGTGGGAAAAATAAAATATATCTTTGAACTATATGATGATTTTTGAATACTTAGTCTTCTCTGATGAAATGCATGAGTTTAAGGATGACAAATGAGGCTACGATGATGAATGGAAAATGACATTAAGATGGTTTAAGCCTATCAGAATTTGGTTATCAGTTATAGAATATTAGTAGCATTTGATTAAATAAATATTAGTGTAGTTATTGTGCACTGCATTTGGTTGGTTGACTCTTACGATGAACCTTCATTATTGTCTGACTCAGAGACTTTAGTTTTCTCTCGTATACTTTTCTTTCTGTCATCTTTTCCCTTTAACATCTTCAAAATCCCCCAGGACCATGTGTTACTCTTCTCTTCAACCTGTAGTGTGGAGCTTTGGAGTATGCAGGCATTGATCAGAATGTAATAATCAGTGGTATGTGAAGACATTGCACGGACATTCAGATTCTTTATAATTATACTTCATTGATCATTCAGGCAATAAACAATGCATTGCATTCAACAAGATGGTGCTATTAAGTTTACAGATCATATAATGTGTTTAATACTGCTACTAATAGATTGATCATTTTTTCTATCGATTAAGAATTTTCTTGATTCTTAAAATATGAAGTGAAGTCAGAACTGTTTTAAACATCAATTTAACTTTATTTATGATTAAAATGAAATAAGTAATAGATCTGAAAATTTGAAATATGCCACTTTAAAATGGAAAGAGTAAATTTATTTTATTATTAATCTAAAGGATTTTTATTTTTATAAATTATCATTGTTATTTTACACACAAAGATAGTTATTATTAAGCTAAAGGATTAAGCATTCCATACTGGTTCTGTAAGATGGCATATGGTCTTAACAAATTTGGGTTGCCTATAATTATGTTATTATACAAGAGAAAGACATGCAACTGATAAACTCTTCAGAGATTGTTGTAAAAGCAAATTATTGACTGATAAATAACAGATTGAAAAGGGTTTAAAAATATAGACAACACCTGTGACTAATCATTTTACTTCTTTGACCACAGTTGTTGAGGTGCTTCCAAACAATCTACCACTTCATTTGAAGTGTGGTGCAATTACACTTCCTCATTTACTATTGCTTTAATTAAACATTTAAATCATGTTGGGTAGTGTAATAAAGAACACTACTTTCTGCTTTTTATCCTAACTGGAAATCAAAACTAAATTTCAGTCCATACAATAATTTGCAAAAAGAAATTCGCTAATTATTCTTACCCATCATCAGCATCTTCCTCTTCAATCCCATCATAAATATCATCATCTGGAGGTGGTGGAAATATCCCTTCATTTGGATTAAGTGGGAAATATTCTGTTAATTTTATAATTTGGTCACATAATAATAACAACTCAGATTTAAAAAAAAAAATCTGATCTTTTAGCAATCACCAAACTGTTTTCCACAGAGGTTGTACTAGTTTACACTCCCACCAACATTGTAGGAAGTATTCCCTTTTTCCAGCATCTGCTGTTTTTTTGAGTTATTGATGATGGCCATCCTGACTTAGCATCCTTTGTTCATATTAATCTTTTAAAAAATAAAAAACTGCTCATTCCCACTCTCACATAGTTAATTTATTTGTTAATAATTTTGCAAGAAACTCTTAGGGCTGATATTACAATAATGAAACAAGTGTTCATAAAAGGTACTGTGGACATGAGTTTCTGAAACAGGGGAGAATAAACATGAGAAAAAGTAAAACTGAATAGGGGTTAGAGTTAGATATTTATTGTGGAAAAGAGAAGAAGTGAGGAAGTGAAACAATCTAGTTAACAATGAAGAGGACTCAGAAAAAGATACTGACCAAGATATAAGTGGGAAAAAAGCCAATGAAATGAAAGGTGAATTTTGAAACATTGATTGTAGTTGAAACAAAGAAAGAAATGAAAAGTGGCCTTTTAATACATATTTTCTAAAGTTAAAGCCTTTCTGGTTTCACCTGTTGTCCCACACTCCTCAGGAAACTTGGTAATTTTACAGATATTTATTTAACGAATATTTATTTGTGTACCTTCTATATACAATGAACTTGAAATTTGACATTTAGTATAAGAATTTTAGCACTGCGATGTTCAAATCCCTGATTTTGTTGCTGGAAAATATAGGGGTCATTAGGAGCCATAAGATGACTGTATAGGTTATCATCCAAACAAGGACACTTCTGAAAGTGAAGGATGCTATTATTAATTGTACTCAGATCATTGGCATAACTCAAGGTGGCCCTAGGTACAATGGAGTAAGGTCACACTATGATTCAAAGCAATTTACAGATTCAGTGCAGTCCCTCTCAAAATACCCATGATGTTTTTCACATAAATAGAAAAAAATTCCAAAATTCATATGATACCAAAAAAGAGCCAGAATAGCCAAGGCAATCCTGCGCAAAAAGAACAAAGTTAGAAGCTACACACTACCTGACTTCAAACTGTCTCACAAGGCTATTGTAATAAAAACAGCATGGTACTGGCATAAAAACAGACATATAGGGCAAAGGAACAGAACAGAAAAATCAAGAAATAAACTCACGTATTTACAGCCAACTGATTTTGGCAAAGAAGTCAAGAACATACATTGAGGAATGACACATTTTTCAATAAACGGTGCTGGGAAACTGGATAGCCACATGCAGAAGAACAAAATTGGACCCCTGTTTCTCACAACTTATGATGGATTAAAAATTTAAAGCTAAGACCTCAAACTATAAAACCACTGGAATAAAACATAGGAGAAACACTCTAGAACACTAGTTTAGGTGAATATTTTATGGCTAAAACCTCAAAAGCACAAACAAAAAAAACCCCAAAAATAGACAAATAAGACTATATTAAACTAAAAAGTTTCTTACAGCAAAGCAAACAATAAATAGAGTGAAAAGGTAACCTGTTAAGTGGGAGAAAATATTTGCAAACTTTTCATCTGACCAGGGACTAATATCCAGAATACAACAAACTCAACAACTCAGCAATTTTAAAAATCCCATCAAAAAGTGAGTAAAGGACATGAATAGAGAATTCATAAAATAAGACATATAAATGGGAACAGATATATTAAAAAGTGCTCAACATCACTAATTATCAGGGAAATTCAATCGAAACCACAATGGGATATAATCTTACCCCAGTTAGAATGGTTATTATCAAAAAGACAAAAATTATCAAATGCTGGTGAGGATGTGAAGAAAAGAGAACTCTTATACACTATTGGTAAGAATGAAATTAGTACAACCACCATAGAAAATATCCTAAATACACTCACTTGATCATTATACATTCTATACATATAACAAAGTATCACATGTACTCTGTAAATATGTACAAATATTATGTATCAATTTAAAAAGTAATTTTAAAAGTGTATGGCTTACCTCCACTTCCACTCTGACTGTGGCTAGAAAAAAAACCAGAAATATTAAATTAATAACAAATTATTTAGTTATCAGGAAGAGAAGTACATATATTGATCAGTTATACAGAAGTAAAATTCCATTTAAAAGTTATTAGGATGTTATATGTGAAGAGGAAGAAAAACATATTCCTTATCTTAATAGGTGACTAATAATAAGTCAACAAAACAAGATAAACAAATAAAAAGATCCAAATTTTAGTAAGTTATAGTATTTTATGTGATATTCAAAATAATAATCTTTGCTCTTAGCATTTTTCCATGAGGTAGTTTTCAGATGACATACATTATTATATCATTCCACAGATGAGCAATTAAAACAAACCCCATAGGTATTATCCCAGGACTCATATAGAGCCATTATCATTGCATTAAATTAAATTATTTTTCAATATCTTATAACAACAGCAATTTACTTTTAGTCCAATAGCATTACATTTTTTTAAAAAAAGAAATACCTTTTAAAAGTTGTAATCTCTTTTTTTAAAAATCAATATTTTTTATTATGATGTTGTGGGGTACAGTTAAGGGTTAGGTATACAAATATGCTTCATTTAGGCCCCCTTGTTGATAACAGGTGTCTCCCCATCCCCAGACAGATGTTTACTACCATTAGTCCCATCCCCCTTCCCCCCCCCTCATAGTTTCCCCCACCACTGTCAGTCATTTTCTTATGGTAGTGCGTTGTATGATCAAGGTCCACTATATGAGTGAGAACATGTGATACTCAAATCTTTGTTTCTGTGAGAGATCACTCAGTATTATAGACTCTAGTTCCATCCGGGTTGCTGCAATATTCATGATTTTGTTCTTTTTATGGTTGCATAGTATTCCATTGTGTATATGTACCATATTTTTTTAATCCAGTCCTATATTGATGGACAGGATGGTTGGTTCCAGGTTCTTGCTATTGTGAACAATGCTGTGATAAACATTCATGTGCAGGTATCTTTTTTATAGAGTGATTTGAGTTCTTCAGGGTATATTCCCAGTAGGGGGATTGCAGGGTCATATGGGAGGTTGATGTTTAGAGTTTTTAGGGATTGCCACACTGCTTTCCACAGAGGTTGCACTAGTTTACACTCCCACCAACAGTGTAGGAGCGTTCCCTTTTCGCCACACCCTCTCCAACAACTGTTATTTTTTGAGGTATCGATAATTGCCATTCTGACTGGAGTTAGGTGGTATCTCAGTGTGGTTTTGATTTGCATCTCCCTGATGATTAGTGAGGTTGAGCATTTCTTCATGTGTTTGTTGGCTGCTCGAATGTCTTCTTTTGTGAAGTGTCTGTTCATAAGTTTTGCCCATTTTATAATGGGGTTGTTTGTTTCTTTTCAGCACATTTGAGTTCCTTGTGATCCAAGATGTTAAGCCTTTGTCAGACCTGGAGTTGGCAAATACTTTTTCCCAGTCTGTAGGCTGTCTCCCTGCTCTCTTGGTGGTTTCTTTGGCTTTGCAGAAGCTTGTCAGTTTAATGAGGTCCCACTTGTCTATCTTATCCCTTATGGCCTGTGGGTTTCGGGTTTTGTTCAGGAATTGGATGCCAGTTCCAATTTCCATGAGGGTATTTCCTTCATTTTCTAAGGTTCTTATGTTTTGAGGTTTTACATTTAGGTCTCTGATCCATTTGGAGTTAATTTTTGTATGTGGGGATAGGTAGGGGTCCTGTTTCAATCTTCTGCATGTGGTCAGCCAGTTTTCCCAGCACCATTTACTGCACAGGTTCTCCTCTCCCCAGTGGTAGGTGGTGGAGGCTTTGTCAAAGATGAGTTGATTGAGAAATTGAGGTTTTGCTTCTGGAATCTCAATTCTATTCCATTGATCTATATGCCTGTTCCTATACCAATACCAAGCTGTTTTGATGATTGTAGCTTTATAGTAAAGTTTGAAGTGAAAGTTGTAATCTTAATAATGGGGCTTTTATATGGTGTAATCCCTGACTGTCTAAATCTAGATTGCCCGTGTTGCTTACTTACTTCCACAACATTCTATATTTTCTCTGTTTAAGCATTTATGTTATAATTGCCTATTTCTTGCCTGTATCTCTCACTAAAATGTGAGTTCTATGAGAGCAAAGACAATATTGTGGACTGTGAGAACTGAAAAAATCTCAGAAGCTATCTATTCAATTCCCTCATTTGCTAGAAAGGAAATGGAGGCTCTGAGAGATTAAGTGACTTGACCAAGCCCACTTCCCCACCTAGCTGCACTCTCTCATCTCTCATTTTCACCCTTGGTTAATCCATCAGCTACAGATATCAGTTTGATGTTACAATCATATGGGACAATTATATATAATTCCTTATGTTAAAAGTCAGTAAAAGAAATTGATTTGATGCAGATCTCCTGTTAATTTAGGAATAAAAGCATACTGTTACTGATGGAACTTTGTTGAAAACATGCTATAAACATCTTGCTACGTACATAAGGAATTGATTTTTGAAGAAGTTGCAACATACTCTCTACTTGGTTATGGACAATTTTCATGTTTATTTTCCCTTTCCTTTCTCTCTGAGTTTGAAACAGGCAGTTGGAGTTATGTGAAGACTTGCATTCTAGTTGACTGCCACTCCTGGCAAATATATTTCATCTCGGAGATTTTTACAACCAATCCCTAAAGAGCAGGGTTGTGGGAATCAGGAGTAAAACTGCCACTCATGTATTTCATTTCTAGAGCAATTCTTCGACTTCCTAAAATGGCCTGTTTAGAATGTCAAACATTGAGTGGGTAAAGATGAGGTAGAGAGGAGGGCATGAGAGGAGAAAAGAGGGAGAGAGAGATACATGGAAGGAAGGAGGTTTGCTGTGTGATGGTAGGGGGTATTCGCATTTGTAATTTCATTTCCTCACAAAAATTGCTTTAAGTGGAGAAAAGGACAGCTGTCAGGGCTTGTGTTTGAAGTCTCATGTCTGTTCCAGAGTTTGAAGCCCCCAACCATTTTGCCTTACACTATGGGAATCAGGAAAGAGCAGGTAGAGAGTGCAGGAACCAAGAGGCATGTGGAAGAGGGGGACGGAGAGGATGGCACCTCCTCTTCTCCTTACTCTTGCCAGAGCAAGCTGCAGCTACACTTAGCATCTTTTCTTTTCCTACCAAGAACAAAACATGTTTTGTTATGAGATCTCTGCCAGCAGCAGCTGTAGTTTCAAAAATAAAACATGTATAGAAATGACCTCTTCTGCAATTTTCTTATTGAATGTGCATAAGAGAAGTCTAGATTCTAGTGAATATTGTGAGAATATTTGTTTAAGGTACTGAGCACTAAAACCACACACCTCCTCCAATTTCCTTCTTTTATTAAATATAAGATTCTTTTTTTCTATGTATTTACCAACTAGAGCATATTTTTAGAGTTGTGGTCTGTGTGGATTTGGCAAAATGGAAAAAAGTAATAATGTTAGTTTGGGGAAGTATTTTCCTATATGGCTAAACAATGCTTCATTTTACGAACATCATTTCTTTTTCATGAATTTATTATTTGTTTATTGAGTGTGAACATCAGTGTAAATATGTATTTATTAGTGTAACTAGAGTTCTGTAAACACAAAATAATGTGCTTTTAAAAAGTAATTAAAGATACTCATAAAGAATATACATACTCGACATATTCATGTCTAGAAAATTCTTTAAATTTTAGAATATGACCCTTAGGAACCTCATCCACCCTCCAAACTGGTATTTACTGACTCTCAAACCAGGCCAATGTGTTTCTTATTACTGAATTCAATTTATGATGTGCAAACTCAAGTGCATGCATGTTTGATATATGTGGCATAATTTATAGTTATAATATGGTAAGAAGGCTATAATTCATTTTAGAAAGACGAAACTGCCAGAAAGCAGCATAACGGGTTTAATTAGTGAAATGAGATAAAAGATCATATGAGGGAAATTTAATCCTTCATATGCCTTATAAATATATTACTAATTTGTTGGTCTTTCTAATGGTTGAAAATTAATTTTTTCTCTTTGAGATTTGATTTAGGAAGAATGCACACATATTTTACCTAGGTAAAGATCTAGCACAGATTGTGTTTTTTGTGATCACAGTGAAGGTTTTCTAATTTTATAAGGTAGGCATAGAAAAATGAGGATTCTGAACTGGGCTGGGGACTTTCCTCCTCCTTTTCTTTCAACTTGAGGGGATTATAGCTTTAATAGGAAAGGAAGGTATTGGGGAAAAGAAAGAATGCAAGGAGAAGGGGATGAAAAATGACAAAGGAGAAGAAAGGACAAAGGAAGATCAGAGCTAGGACTCAGAGACGGAAGGAAAAGGATAAAGAGAAAAAGGAAGACTGAGAAAGGAAAGAAGGAAGAAAGAGGTACAAGGGAGAAGACAGCCGATCTTTTCTCATTGCTACTCCTAAAAGGGATGTCCTATCCTGTTCCTCTCTCCAGGAAGATGTCTCCATAATTCTTAGAGAGAAAGTTACTTTAATCTATTGGAACAAATGGGCTGTGGAAAATTGAACCCTAACTGATATCCGGGGATCATAGGGATTTGAGTTTTTACTTTTAAAGGGAAAACTGGAGTTTTAATACAAATTATTATTTCTTCTGTTATGTTTCCAAATAATAACAACAAATATATTTAGACTCAGAAGTTTCAGAGTTTAAAAAAATGTATATTTTATGTTTCATACTTTACTAAACCATATTTATATTAGACATAGCCCTAAGATCAAATCATAATGAATATTATAAAAAAGCATTCTATAATGCAACATATTTGACAAGATCTGGCAAATGGCTCATTCTATTCCAAGTAGTATTTGATACACATACATATCAAACAGTAAAGCAAAACACTAGTTTCAAATGACATTTCATCCATGTTGAGGTTAATGTAAATGGTTGTTTAGTATAGTCATAGAGAGCAGCGGCGATATGAAAGGCAAAAGTCTAGGATTTTAAATAGATCAGCTCTGACATAGAGATAGTCTGATCTTCTCTACAGTATGTATCTGCACATACCTGCTAATATTATCCTGCTCTGCAACATCATCATATACTTCTTGGTCATCTTCAATAGGTCTTGAAAGAGGCCCGAGAGAGGATTTTTTCCTTCTCAAAGAATCGTAGTCAATCTCTACAGCAGTTGTTTTAATATAGCCATCTACCAAAAAGGGAAAGATTTATGTTCAGGCAACTGTAGTTTAAATATTGAAAAGTTGTGAATAAAATATCAATTGCACATTTGTTCTTTAAAGTTTCCCTTTATTTGCTTGCAATTCTGATTTATAGACATTCCACATGGACCCATGTTTTACTGTATCTGCCAAAGTCTTATCCTATTGTACTTGAGTATAAGCCTACAGTGTATTTTAAAGATTCCAAAGTGATTCACATGAAGCGTGTTCTCTTTTGAACATCAATGAAATTTGAGCATATAGAGAGTATAGGAACCAAGAAGCATGTGGAGGAGGGGGGAAGGAAAGGATAGTTAGAGGAAACTAATGCTCTTTGCGCCTTCCTGGAATAATATAAAACTGCATTGTTTCCTACCAAAAACAAGAACACAGATGGGGTGAAGATAGAACCATGCCGGTTATTTAAAATTTTCCTCTTTGTCTACCTGTAATGTACTTCTAACTTGATGCCCATGAGTTGTTCTGGAGGAATTTGCACATTTAATACTGTCTCAAAAAGAAGACATTTTGAGGTCATAGTGAAATCTGCACTCACATGACCCTCTTGCTGTTCTGCCCAACCATTTTCCTTCGGGGTTGTCTGTGATGCGAATTATTTCAATTGGCTCTCCTTGCTTGAAGCTTAGTTCATTCTTTCCTCCTTTGACGTCACAGCAAGCTTTTGCTTGATGGATGACTTGAATAGGGCCTGTTAGCTGCAAAAAGTAAAAAAAAATAAAATAAAAATTACAACAGATTTTCTTATTATTCAGAAAATCTTTATGGAATGCAGTTTTAGAAGACAGTAAGTCCACAACTTGCTAACCTACATATATTCATTTTCAGGTTTGAACTAGAAATTGAGGGTGAATGTTCTTAAAAGGAAGGGCTAAGAAAAAAATCATGGAGACCAGGTAGGACCAGCAAAGAACAGGTGTACATATTTTTGGAGTCCAGGAGATTGTGGCAGGGATATGTTGACTTTAGGAACTCATAAGAGGCCTGGAACGGCAGCATCCAATAACTGAATAGCACTTATATACAACTATTCATACTGAGTGCCCTGTGTTTTTATACAATATGTCAGTGGTCTGTTTTGTAGATGGAGTTTTTTTCCACCTTGCATTGCATAGTCATTCTAATGGTTCTCTTCAGGTCTAAAACAACAAAGGGAAAAAGTGGTGGTGGTAGATTATACTTGTGGGAGAAGCATTTTTTCTTTTTTTTAAACTTTGTGAAATCTGTCTATAAACTTGGTGTAAACATTACCTCCTATAAAAAAGGTAACATTTCAGAAATAGATTTGTCATTAAAAAAGCAATACATGTTATGTGAGGTTTTTAAAATTAATATTCTGAGCAGTATAGAGGTTTCTGGACAGCAGGGGAATGATCTAGTTTGGACCATGAATCCTAAACTCTTAATTTCCTAATCCTAAATTGATATCTCTTTAACAGAATTTCTTGGATCTATTTCTCTTTTAGGGAGGAGGTCTTGCTATGTTGCTCAGGCTGGTCTCAAACTCCTGGGCTCAAGGGATCCTCCCACTTTGACCTCCCAAAGTGCTAAGATTATAGGCCTGAGCCACTGTGCCTAGCCCGAATTTCTTAGATCTTTTGATAAGCGAATATGAGTTATGATTTTTGAAGAAGCTCTGCCTCATTTTATTGAACTTATGATGCCATGAATTATAAACATGTATCATGAATCAGGTACCACTAAGAAATAAAGAAAACTGTTCATGTTAAATTATGGTAATCCATGATGTGGATAAGGCTCTATTCTCACATTCATTTAATTTTTTTTTGCCCAATATTTATTAACACTTTGTGGAGGAACATAGCTTATAAAGTACCAGTCTTGACAAACTTTTGAGTTCATATTTAATGATATGATTTCCATACCTTATTTTATCTTACTAAAACTATTATTTGAATGAATGAGTAAAATAAAGTAAAACTGATTTCTCCAAAATAAACATGGAAAAACTTCATATAATTTCTTTAAATATATAGGCAATTTCTTCAAAAAAGAATATTATATAGATTTTAATTTAATAAATTATTTTTTCACTTGAAAAATATGAACATTGGTAGTCATGCATTTGTGTGAGTAGAATGTTTTTATATTCATACTATAATCATAATTTTACTTATGTATGGCAAACTTTTTAAAAATTTAATGAGAATTTGCCTTCTGTGCATTAATATTATTATTATTATTTTAACTGGAATCTCACTCTGTTGCCCAGGCTAGAATGCAGTGGCATGATCATGGCTACTGCAACCTCGACCTGCTGGGCTCAGGTCATCTTTCCACCTCAGCCTTCCAAGTAGCTGGAGCTACAGGTGCATGCCACCAAGCCCAGATAATTTTTTTTGATTTTTAGAGTCGAGGTCTGGCTACGTTTTCCAGGCTCGTCTCGAACCCGTGGACTTAGGCCATCTTGCCTTGGCCTCCAAAATTGCTGGAATTATAGACTTGAGCCACCGCACCCTGCTACTCATTTTAATTAATTCCATAACAAACTTTATAGAGAGGTATAATTTACTCTCACTTTAAAGATTAAGAATCTGAGGCTCAGAGAAGTTAAGTGATAAGCCCAAGGCCATAAAACGCATATATACAGCTAGAATTTCAAACCATGTCGACAACTGATTCTATGCTGCGTTTCCCCTGTACCATGCTGTTGGACTTTTGCTTTAATACGACGAATGTATTAGGAATTTACATATACATCAAATGTTGATAATTCAAACCAAATACTAAATGCTCCAGAGAAATAAATATTTAAAGGACCCATGATGTGAGTTTTTTAAAAATGAAGAATAGTTTTGAAATTCAGGCAATGACCCTAAGTATATGTGACACGCCAGACCCATACCCTGTGAGCTATATGTCATCAGAGATATGAGTGTAGCACTTACTGGGGATGGTGATAGAAGACAAAGGTCAGAATCATGATAGACAAAGAGGCGTGAGATAAAGCAGATATCAGAAGTTGGCATATAAGGCTGGGCATGGTGGCTCATGCCTGTAATCCTAGTACTTTGAGAGGTCGTGGTGGGAAGATTGCTTGATCTCAAGAGTTTGAGACCAGCCTGGGCAACATAGCGGGACCTCATCTCTAAAAATAAGAATAAAAAACTCAGTCAGGCATGGTGGCATGTGCCTGTAATCCCAGTAATTGGGAGGCCTGAGGTGGGAGAATCACTTGAGTCCAGGAGGTTGAGGTTTCAGTGAGCCATGATCATGCCATTGCACTTTAGCCTGGGTGACTGACTAAGACCCTGATATCCCTCCCCACGAAAAAAAAGTTAGCATGTATACAGACTTAAAATATAGGTGAAAATGTAAGTTAGCTCCAGACACCAACAATTAGAATAGCTCAGAGAAATCTTATTCTGAGAAAGGTCTGGTTCATCCAGGAGACACTTGTGTCCCTTTCCCCTATAATACATGTCACAAGGGTATCTATGTGTGCTGATAACAAATACATGATGAGGAGAGCCAAGATGGGTTTGAGTCAGCAAGTATGCATTCACTCAACCAACTTAAAATTTCCTGGGTATTCACTAATTATAAACCACCATATGTTATTTGAATTTTATCATATTACATTTTTTCAGTGCAAGGATAAGGGAGCGCACTGGACAAAAAGTACCATTGTGAAGATAATTATTCTTTAAAAAACAATGACTAAGTAATTCCTCAGCTATGCCAGGTTTCAAGAATGGCACCCTTTTTGTGTGACAGTTATAAAAAGACATTACTCTTACACTCATCAGCAAGTCCTTACTTTAAATTTCTTCTTTATTTCTTGTTCTTTCTTTTCTTTCTCTTTTTGTTCCTTTTTCTCCAGCTCTAGTCTCTTCTTTCCCTCCTTTTCCTTTTTCTTCTCTCGTTCTTTGGATGCTTCTCTGTGAATACAAATTGTTAGGTTGTTTTCACTGACAGGGCTTTCTATCCAGAGAGATTTCTACCCACAACAGGAGATGGTATTTGAAGTAAAGATGGCGGTAAAGAGACAAAGGCTGTTAACATCCTGAAAGTAAGAGATTGTCTTTAAAACCAGTAGGAGGCACACAGATGAGGATACCTTCCAATGATTCCATTTCCCCTGACTACTTGTGCCAGTAAGAGAAGTCACTGTTTAAAAAGGCCCATTTTACTGCATATTGGCACTAAAAAAATCCATCTCTTTCATGTGCATGAATGCCCACACATTCATAGGTGCACATGTAAATCTTGCCTCAAAATTTTATTCAGAATTGGGTAAATAAATACTAGGGAGAGAAAATGAAGATATCTGAGCTCAACACATGATAAAATAATACATTTCTACTTTCATCTACATTCCAAGAAATATCTTAATCTTAGGCTACCTAGAAACCCATTTTGGAGTTATTTTTAACATCTTTCGACTTTGGTATCTGAGTGTTATGTTAAATTATTTCTCATATCACTGCCCAGGTAAAGACTGGATAGCACATAAGTTAATTCATTTGCTCAAAGACACACTGAGAGCAAGAAATAGATTCCTCTCTCTGATTACCTGTCTGTGGTTTCTCTCGTAGGCTGCAGGTCTCTGTTCCTCACACAATAGATTTTTTTTTTTTTTTTTTGAGTTGGAGTCTCACTCTGTTGCCCAGACTGGAGTGCCGTGGCCGCTCCTGGCCACCGCAGCCTCGACCTGCTGGGCTCCGGCAATCCTTCCACCTCAGCCTTTCAAGTAGCCGGAACTACAGGCATACACTACCACACCCGGCTGATTTTTTGATTTATTGAAGAGATGAGGTCTCGCTGCCCAGGCGGGTCTCGAACCCGTGGGCTCAGGCAATCCACTCACCTCAGCCTCCCAAAGGCGTGGGATTATAGGCTGAGCCACCGAGCCCGGCTACACAATAGATTTTTAACAAAATTCTTCATAGACTCCTTAAATAACTAAAGAATTTTTAGTCCTTTGTATTGAAATAAAAATTCTCATTATAAGGAGGACCCAAAAAACCCAAAATTTATTTATGAAAAGTTGTGTATTCTTTCATGTTTAAATTTCAGTCACCTTCAAAGTACTCACTGTTTGATGTAACACACCTATTGAGATGCTTTTCCACTGCTCAAAACAGCTTTTGAACTCATCAATTTTTATGTCTTTTAGTGCTTCTACTGTTTTTTTGTTTCACCTCTTCCACATCGGCAAAACGTTTCACTTTGAGGACTTTTTTCATCCAGGGAAACAAAAAAATGTCCCTTGGGGTGAAATCGGGTGAATAGGGAAGGTGGGGCATGAGACTTTATGCAGTTTTTGGTGAAAAACTGCTGAACACTCAGTGTGGTATGGACAAGTGCGCTCATAAATCACCCATCATGATATGGACAAATGTGTTGAAAGAATCTCTCACCCCCCCAAAAAAAAATTCACTGAAGCAGAATGCAGTCTCTCACAACAATGCTAGCTGATACACTGATGCTTATGGATTCCTAGAACACTTATCTAGCAGGGGAAGCCTGTACTATAAGGGGACCACCCTCCAAACAGTAATTCTGGGTTTTTTCGGGACCCTCCTCGTATATGTCAATCATTTGGACAAAGCTTCCTCCCTCGTGTTGTTGTATACCCACTGTCCCTCAGATAAAATATTATATTCATCTTAGAAGAAAAATATTATAGTTTAAAAATGTAATTCATACATGTCTTCATATGTTTCTCCATCACTGTCTTGTACCTGTCAAGAAAAACATTGATAATGACTAATTTTGATTTTTCAAAAAATTAACACATGCATATTATGTTAATTAAATACTCAAAAGCAAGTATTTGTAAGTTTATTTAATTTAAGTATATGTAAGTTTGGATTGTTTTATATATTTTTTTCTTTTTAGAGATAGACTAGGAAAATAAACACAGAAAGATTTTGTTTTCTATCTTGTATGTATTCAAATATGTAGCCAGACTTAAATTTATGCTCTGCACAATTAGTAAGTGACTCATTACTATGTGTCAGTATAATGATTGATGTTAACTGTCTCAAGCATTTTAGATGAAATAAGATTATAAATGAAAAGGTATTATCATTACTCATAAGAATTTTCATTTGTTTGGTTTATGCCAATAGGAGGTGAATCACAATAATTGCTAATATTGTAGTTATAGCAATATAATATGAGAAGAACAAATAATCTCACCTCATCTAGATTTCCAGTACCTAAAGGATTTAAAAAGAAACTGAATTTAATACTGTTACAATAAGAAAGCATTTTAATAAAGGATTATTGAATTTAACTTAATAATATTCAAAACATTCATAACCTAATGGAACTTATGCTTTACCAAAGCTATAGAAGTACAAAATAGAATATATACATGAGATTCTTATGATAATTTTTTGATACTTGTAACTTAATTATAAAATAATTTCATTTGCTTTCATAAAATAATGCAAAGCCACAGAATAATTAAGACACTGTTTATTCCCTTCATGAAAGGCAAGTCCATCTCGTTCCATCTGGTTATTTTATGAAAAATAACAACTAGATCACACTTTTGACCCTTCATGTATCAAACAAATCAACTAGATTTAAAAAGTCAATTAGATTTTTTTCAAACAATATTTTCTACTCAAGAGTTTAATGTAATATCAATTAATTACTAGATATCAAGACGTAATTTAATATTAAGAAAAATTCTATAATATTAACAGCAATAATAGTAAAAGCAGTGTGATTGGATAAGATAGACCAATGGTATAAATAGACCAATGGAACAGAACAGAGAGTTCAGTGACATACACAGATTTACACGTACATACTCATATAATAAAAACATAAATGCTCACTCTCAAATATATATGTGTATATATCCACACACATATAGAGTTGGTATAATATAAAGGTTATTATAAATTAATGAGAAAAAGAAGGATACAGCAATGAGAAAACTGGCTCCAAATCTGGGTTTCTACTAACTTCTCAATGGGAGACTACAGAGAGATTAAAGACCTAAATACATTTAAGTGAAAAAGTCCACAGAAAAAATAAATGTCCACAGACATTTTTATTTTCTAGTGATGAAGACTTTTTAAATAAAACTTAGCACAAATGATAAAGCAAAAATTAATGAATTTAATTATATCAAAATTTATTTGCAGTCCGTGAAGGATAGCATGAGTTAAGTTGCTATACAATAAGCAGAATGGGAGAAGATATTTATAGTGTTTGAAATTGACATGAGATGACTATCTGGAATATAAAAGAGTTTCTGCAAGTCAACTAGAAAAAGATACCAACCCCAAGAAAAAGAATAGTTAAAAAATAGAAACAGGCAACTTACAGAAGAGGAAACCACAAAGACTAATAAGCAAATGAAGTGCTCGAACTCAAGAGTAAGCAAAGATATAAACATTAAAAGAAGATATAATTTTATACATAAAAGAAAAAATGGAAGGGTGAATAATGCCAGGTGCTGGTGACAGGTAGGCATGTTTGAAACTTCACATCATACTGATGAGAGTGTAGACAGATGCATGAATTCTGGAGTGCACTCTAGTCATACTCAGTCAACACAGGTATTCCATAGCTATAAGCAACCATTCTACTGCTGGATATATATA
Organism: Carlito syrichta; assembly: GCF_000164805.1. Classification (NCBI taxonomy): domain Eukaryota; kingdom Metazoa; phylum Chordata; class Mammalia; order Primates; family Tarsiidae; genus Carlito; species Carlito syrichta. The sequence goes on from NW_007253138.1 coordinate 114,088, forward strand.
AGATAGTCTCTGAGAGGTCCACATAGGGTAAGTACAAGAAGGTGCACTGCAGAGTTATTTGTGGTACCGGTGAGTTGGTGACACATAAAATGGATGCATACTGCGGAGTACTGTGCAGTAGTTAATAGCAACAAATTCAATGCACACATAGTAATATGAATGGGCCCCAAAACAACATTATGCTGAATGTACAAAAAACGCAGAGTAACTTATAACATACTGTTTATGTAAATTAAATATATGCATATATACCACAATATGTACAACCACACACATACACATTAGAATATTTGCCTGTGGTAAGGGAGGACAAGAAAGAAAGTGGGTTATGGGAATGAAAAAACAAAACAAAACAAAATGAGAAAGCGGTCTTGTATGGGCCAACGATGATAACAACTCATTAATGTACCTATAAGAGTGATTAACTCAAACTTCTGTGTCTGAGGTAACAAATATATAAATATCTTTTTGCCCTTTACCATCAGAGTGCACGACACCATCTTGATTTTCTTCATTTACAGGGCTTCTGAAAACAAGAAAAAGTGAAAATTGAATAAGTACATGTTTGCCTTACAATGAAACAGAAAAAAAGGATCATTTTTTTTTGAAACTGACTTTTTAATATTTGCTCTGATTCAAAATGTCAGCTATCACTAGCACATGCTTTACCCTTATATTTATACTGCTTTTGTGGTCAAAACAAAAAAAAGGAGAATTAGGAAACTTGAGTACAGCACTATCCATTCATAGTAGACACATACAATTAATCCATTGTTTCTGTAAGGTAATATGTTTTCCATTAAATTGGCAGTAAATCAATAATTCAACTCTGGGATTCTGAAGACTTTCAATTGGTTCTATGGGATATACCAAAGAGAATTAGTGCCAATTCCTCACTTCTTCCTTTTCTCCAGATGGTTTCCACCTGGCTTTACTTTCTTCACTTTGAAGGTGCTTCATTCCAGCAACTTCACTCCAACTGCTCGTCACAGAATCATCAACACCTGGACTCCCCAAATCCCTAATGATTTATATGTAACCCATCTATGTTTTCTGTTCCTATTATCGGGTTGATTAGCATGACTGGAGAAAATGGCTCATTTTACTGACTCTGTTTTGTTTTGTTTTTTGAGTTGGAGTCTCACTCTGTCGCCTAGACTGGAGTGCAGTGGCTGCTTCCAGCCACCGTAGCCTCAACCTCCTGGGCTCCGGTGATCCTTCTGCCTCAGCCTTCCGAGTAGCTGGAACTACAGGCACGTGCTACCACACCCGGCTAGTTTTTTTTGATTTATTGTAGAGATGAGGTCTCGCCGAGTTGCCTGGGTGGGTCTCGAACCCATGGGCTCAGGCAATCCACTCGCTTGGCCTCCCAAAGCACTGGGATTACAGGCTGAGCCACTGAGCCCGGCCATTTTACTGACTCTGTACACTATAAATAATTGGTATTCGATCTCAACTGTACCTCCCTCAATGCTATTCTATAATTTCATCACTTTTTTCCTTGTCAGCCTTCTCTTGCATCATTCTTCTCAATACCCATTACAAACTTTTACCACTTTTCTCAAATCTTCTATTTCTCTTCTCTCTCCTATAATCAGATGACCTTATTTCTTTTTTCACTGATAAAACAGCAGTTATTCAGTGTGAATTCTCTTAAGAAAATACATTCCTTTAACCCTACAGTGATACCCATTCTTACCTTCTCCCTGCCAAAGTTCTCTCCACCCGAGTTCTGAATCCTACCTGAACTCTCAGTGATTTACTCCATCAATTATCACCTATATTCCATGTGTCATCATACTATTTATACTCTTCTTTCACTCCCAATTCTTAAATATCTCATTCTTTATTTTTCCTTCAGCCCAAGTTACTCTTATCCATAAAAAACAAACACTTAGACTGGGTGCGGTGGCTCACACCTATAATCCCAGCACTTTGGGAGGCTGAGGTGAGAGGATTGCCTGAGCCCAGGGGTTCAAGACCAGCCTGGGCAACTTGGTGAGACCTCATCTCTACAATAAATCAAAAAATTACCTGGATGTGGTTGTGTGTCCCTGTAGTTCCAGCTACTTGGAAAACTGAGACGGAAGGATTGCCTCAGCCCAGCAGGTTGAGGCTGCAGTGGCTGTGATTGTGCCACTGCACTCCAGCCTGGGTGATAGAGTGAGACTCCAACTCAAAACATAACAAAACAAAACAAAACAAAAACAAAACAAAACAAAATCCAAACACTTGTTTATACCTCTCTGAATCCTCCACGTTGCCACAAGATATTCTTCCTTTATCCAACCAAGGTAAAAAAGACTATTTATACTCAGCAACTCTGCCTCCTCTTCTTTATCTCATTTCTTCACTGACTAAAATCTTTCTTCTACTGCCACTTCTTCACTGAAACTATTCTTAAAACATTAACTACCAAATTCACTGGACAACTCTTAGACTGTCTCTTACTTGATTGCTTTGTGGCCCTTGACAGTACTGGTCATTTTTCCTTCCTTAAGTCCCCTTTGTTTGTTTTTATGAGAAATATTTCCTGGCTCACTTCTTGTCTCTCTGACAACGACCTCACAATTTCCTTTGTGAGTTTATTTTCTTTTGACTTCCTCTTAAGTGATGATACTCCTTTATGTTCTGGCCTTGGCTTTCTTCTCTTTTTCTACTTTACAAGTGTCTCTGAATGACTTTATATACCTCCGTAGCTTCACATATTATCTTAATGTTGGTGACTTCCATGTTGCAATCTCTAGCCCAGGTCTCTCTACTGTTTCAGACTATCTCATCTCATCTCATCTCATCTCGTCTCGTCTTGTCTTATCTTATCTTTCTATCTATCATCTATCATATCTATCTGATCATCTATCTATCTATCTATCTATCTATCTATCTATCTATCTATCTATCTATCTATCATCTATCCTTCAATCATCCATCGATCCACCCATCTGAACTTGGATGTCCTACGTCTATTTCTGTAATAACATCTCAGAAACTGAGATATTTCCCCTTCCATCCCAGCCTAAACCTACTCTATTAGCTTTCTTATCTTGGTGAAAGGCACCACAATTCACGTGTCCACCCAAGCCTCAATTCATCCTTTATTCCCCTTCTTCTTTAAACACATGTCAAATCAATTATCAAGTTCTGTCAGTTTCCCATATTTAATGTCTCCGATAACTCACTTCTCTCTTCTCTCTCTCTCCTCTCTCTTGCTAGACATGAGAACAGGATTATATCATAATCTAGCATAAAGTTTTGCAGTAGCCACCAGGCCAGTCTTCTAGTAATCAAAATTGCTTCTCCTCTTCCCCACCCTAACAGTCCCTTCTCTAACCAAAGTGATATTTCCAACACAAAAATATGGTTATATCACTCTCATATCCAATATTCAAACTCCTTAAAGAGTTAGGAAAGTGTTATTTGAACCCAAGAGATGCTGGTTGCAAAACTGACCTCATTTGAAAAATGAATACTAGAAGTGCCTGCTTATCAAAACTGATCTCATTTGAAAAATGAGTGCTACAAGTGCCTTCTTAGCTCAGTGGATACTTTTGTGACTCAGGAAAAATTGCTGTGGACACATGTATCTCAGTCTCTTCCTGAGATGGTAAGCATATGTAGCGATCAGCTGTTAATCTAACAGACTCACTTTTTTAAAAATAAAAAATTTAACTTATATATACTTAGCTTTCTAATTAGGTAAATGTGAAGGCCCAGTTAATTAACTCATTAAATTGGCCGTGACAAGACACTTGTTCCCTTCAGTGAGTCTTTTTCATCCTTAGAAGAGTCAGATTTAAATATAGAAATGGAGTAAGCTAAACTCATGATAAAAAAAAAATTGTAGAATAAGTTTTAAAATCATTGGGATGATATACATATGTTCAATATTTTAAGTATTTGTAATATTTAAGAGATTTGTTGCATTAGACAATATACAGTCAGATTTGTCATGTCAATTTAAAATTTATGGTTTAGACTTTTAAAAATTTAGTTATTTTAGTTTATTTTTAGTTTTAAAAATATATGGACTCTAGGTCTAGTGTCAGTAGTTGCTTACATCAAAAAAGGAGAGTCAAGGCTTACATCAAAAAAGGAGAGTCAAGTGAACATTATGAGTCCCTGATAAAAGAATACATAATCAAACCGGGCTCAGTGGCTCAGCCTGTAATCCCGTGCCTTTGGGAGGCTGAGGTGAGTGGATTGCCTGAGCCTGCAGGTTCGAGACCCACCTGGGCAGCGAGACCTCATCTCTACAATAAGTAAAAAAAACCAGCCGGGCGTG